>NW_006263732.1:81987-94031 GCF_000469605.1 Apis dorsata | reverse complement strand
CTCGACGAGATACTCTCATTGACCGGCATTTCCGCTCCCACGAGCATCGAAATCTTTGATCGCGGCGGTTTTTCGTTTCCAGTTTTCCATCGCCGCGCGCATTTTTCTTCCCTTATCAATGGGAGGTGGAGGAGGAGAATAGAGGAAATTTCTCCTCGCAATTTCTCTTTGACCGACGATCAAACCTTCCCCCTCGAGAAGTTCCTCGCCAAGGTACGGAAAGACCGATGAATACGAATCAGCGGGGCGGCCGACTTTTTAATTACAAGCCGTCTTCTACCGGTGTAAGCAATTTTCCGCGCCGCCTCCCATCGATCTTCGAGACGGCTGGGAGGAGAGAGGGAGGGGGTGGGGAAGAGAGAGGGGCATAAATGACCGCTTACGAAACTTCTCGGGCAAAGTAAGAAGAGTAAGCGTGCACACGGATGAATGGACGATGTGTAATTCCGATTGCGAAGAGAGTTTTTCGTTCCGCGCACGACTGTTTTGTAATCAGGCGATGAGAGATCCCAGAGTGGAGGAAATTGGGCTGGGAGAGAAAAGAGCGAAATGATTCGCTGATTTTTCATTTTTTCTTTGGCGGGATTTTTCTTGTTTTTTGTATTTTTTTTTCTATCATATTTTACGAATAATGTTGTTGTTTCTTCTTTTTTTTTTTTTTTGGAATTTATGAAGCAAATTTGTTCACGTATTTCGTTTTAATAATTAACGCGATGAACGCGTTTATATCAATTTTACAATACGGAAAGTATACAAAGAAATATAAATAAATAAATGGAAAAGTGAATAAATTGTTTAATTTTTTTTTTTGTAAAGTGTTATATATGTATAAAGGCGGATGTTGTTAAGGTAATTTATATTTTAAATCGAACGAAAAATTGATGATTTTGTACAAGAATTAGATTCGAATTAAGTTTAATTTTTTATTTGTATTAAGCACGTTATTTTACTCCAATTTTTTTTCCATGATCCGTTTCCTATGTAACGATGTTCATAATTACTAATTATGAAATGTTACATGATAATTGGAAAATTAATTAGATGTACGATCGCGATCAGAATACCTTCGATGTTGTCGTTTATAATTAACGATTGCAATGGGAATAATTAACCGTCAAACAATTACATAATTACGTAATAAAAATCGATATCGCTCAAATCTATCTCCTCTCTGTGTTTAATATCGAGCTTTAAGAAAAATATACTAATCATGTATATTTATAACATTTATAATCTCAATATAACAATTTATAATCTCAATTTTAACTTGCAATCTTTATCAAAATGTTGAAAGTTCATTTGATATATGGAACAACTATTAATGTAACAAAGTTCTCCTCGATCAATAAACAAATTCTATTATTAAAACAAAAGTATGAATTTAGATATTCAATTGATTGAAGGATTGTAAAATAAATTTCTAAAAAAATTGTTAATATTAAATACATTTTTCTTAGATTGAAATAATTTTTAATTAAAAAATAATGTCTTAATGTTACTGTAAAACCTGAAGTTATTAGAATAAATGAATTTAATAGAGGAATTTCAAATGGATTAAAGAATTTAATATCTTTTGGTGGTCATATTATATCAAGTTCAATATTTGGTGAAATAAATGAATGAAAGAATGTTGAAAAAAATGAAATAAAAAATATTAATTCAGAAATAATAAATAAAATTATTCTAAATTTTAAGAAATTAATTACATATATTTTATTTTATTACAACATAAAATTTACTATTAAAAAACAAAGTCTAAAATACACAATTAAAGTCTATTTATATGATTAGAAATATACATTCTATCTACAATACAAAATAAATAAAAAGATTAATTCATTGAGTATCATTTATCAAGCTTGTAAAATTGTTTCTCAATTAATAATATTCGACATATCATTGCGTATGTTATAGAAAATGTTTCGTAAATTTCTCTTATATGAATTCCCTTCCAATTAATCCGAACGATAAATCATGAATTCTATGCTTCTTTCCCAACAGGTTCATACAAATGTAATTCTTCAACATTCCACAAAACGTGTACATGATTCCACAACAACAAATTTTCTATTCCTCCTCTCCTTCCTTTTAATTAAACAGCATAAATATGATAATTATAGAGGGAATAAATTATCGGACACGGCGAATTATCAATGCTGAACGCGCCATTTTTAACGCTTAACGTAACCGAGAAGAGCCCTCCCAACATAACATCCCAATAAACAAGATTTATTCGGCTGGACTCGATATTTCCATATCTCTTAACGGTGAATTAGAAGGAAGATTCGACTTAACGAAGACGGCAATAACCGTCTTCAGGCCACTTGTAGCCCGAGTTCCAAATTAAAAGTCCAATTTCACCCCTACCCTCAACTCTCATTTGAAAGTCTGATTTAATCGGCCCGCCAAGATTATTCACCAAGGGTCGGATCGAATTTGTATCGCAAATTGTCCCGCATTAAAATTGATTCTCGCTCGTCTCTCGCCGCACGCGTGCCTATTTACGCGCAATATCCTCTCTCTCTCTCTCTCCCCTCCCCTCTCGTCATCCAATTCCCCTCTCTCCTCCACGCCTCTAATATAACCGTGTCGCGATAATCGGATTTCTTTCCATCTCTCTTTCTCGATAACGAGTTCCTGATTTTTCATCGTTTCGTAATTTCGCGGGCTGACGCGAGACTTCCGCCAGGAACGGATGAATAAATGAATGTGACGGGAGATTCGATCCGGTGAATTTGTATATGTAACGCGAGAGATGGAAACAACGATTCCTCCACTTCTATTTCAGACGGCTCTCGCGCGCTTTTGTTAATTATCGATTAAATCGATTGGAGAAGAAAGAGAATAAGAAAGTGGTTTTATATTTTAGAGCGACTAATAAAATTTATCTTGTTTTTAAATTTATATAATATTTTCTTTGATTTTAAGAAAATTTTATTACATAGTGAATATGTATGCGTTAATGAGATGTGCAAACGATTTCTCCATTTAATAATATAATTTCTCCACTTTCGCTTTTGCAGAGATAATTGTTTTTGCGAGGTAAATAATTTTATACACGTGTGTAAATTTATTTAAATTTTAAATTTAAATACTTTTCTATTTTCGATTTTGAAAGAAAATTTTATCCATTTTATAATAATATTTGCACGAGTTTTAAGTAGTTTTGATTGAACTAATAGTTCAAAGAAGGAGTCTATGTTAATATAGAATTTTTGCAGGTAGGAATTTTGCTAGATTGAAAATGATAATAAAGATCAGAAGAAGATATATATTAATATTTACTGCAGTTCAATATGGCCTGATGTCAATTCACTCGTTCAACTAATTCCTATCTTCTTAATTTATCCCAAGAAATTGTTAAAGGAATCAATTTCTGTGATAGAACTTTGTTATTAAGACTAAGAGCAAAATTACTACCTATTATGCTTAATAGATCTATGATTGAAGTCAAAGGTTTATTAGGATTTTTTTTTCTTTAAAATAGAAATTATTGAACTTTTGGAAAAAATTATATCTGTTTTAGAATAATACATCTAACATAGTTTAAATAAATAATTTAAATTCTGAACATTCCATTAATCTATATCATTTTTTTTATTTTGTAATAGTTTGCAGAGTTATTTATTCTACTTATTTCTGTGAGAATATGCTTAACCTTCAATTCAATCCATCATTAATTTTTCAATCCAACACAATTATTTTTCAATTTTAAATGTTCAATTTCAACATCTCCTATCCTTTGATCACCCTTGACAATGTTCTCCGCATCTTAAACGAAATCCACTTTCTCAATTGGAATTTAAGAAAGCCCGTACTCTTACTCGAAAACTTATTTTCGAATCGTCGCCATTAAAAACCTCGTTCATGGAGGATGGCCAAATTGATCTCGTTACAATCGGAGACCGTGTAGCCAATCTATTTCGATTCCACGGCTCCGAGATATTGGCTCTCTTTCTCTCTCTCCTCCCAGTGACCATGTGGAACTTACCCGTGGTGGAATTGATGAGAAAATAACCCTCTGGATTGCCGCTCGTGATGGAGAAGGTGAATCGTTGAGGCGAGACGTCGCGATCGAACGCCCGTATCTGGAGAACGCTCACGCCTGCCGGTGAGTTCTCGAGGACCGATGGATAATAGACCGGAACCTCGGTCAATGGTGTGTTGTCGTTCTTGTCGAGCACCTCCACGTACACCTGCACGGAAACCGGCTGTCGATTATTTACGAGACGTGGATATCGTACCCGCGATTGCTTCTTTGCCAAATAATGCAAAAAAATTTGGCCGTGCAATTTGTTCATTTATATAGGGATCTTTTGTATAGGGAGATTCTCTGGTAAGTGGAATCGAAACCAGTGCTGCCATCTAACTATAGCGGTGGTATAGATGGATAACCTAGTTTTTATTATTTTTGTATTATTTACGATATGATTTGTCGATGAGGAAATTGCTGTTCTGTCATCGATTGATCGATTAAGATAAGTGTATTTGTAAGATTTGTAAATATATGGATATATCATTGTAATGTTTAACAAGACGGCAGTACTGTTTTTGAGTTCACCGATAAGAGAGATATATTTAATGTACAATGTAGAACTTTGAAATTTGAGCATATATTAAAAAAAAAAAAAAAAATTTTAATTTCTTAGGAACTTGCTTTTCGATAAATTCTCATGAAATTATTTTAAGAGTGTCTACTTGTTTTCTGGTATGAAATTTTATTACGATGTAGGTTTTTATTGAGAATGTATCTACAAGTTAACAAGCGAATAAAAATAAATTTTATTTAACGAAAAAGTCATAAATATTGAAATTGATTTTAACGTGAAATCAAGCGGAAAGAGCAGGAATATTTGAAGCTTAAATTATAGTAATTAGTACGTATCACATCCTGTGTATTTAATTTTCTATAATTGCTACAAGCAATTGGAAGTGAATATCATTGAATATATTTTTGCATAGTTTGTTAATAATCCTATTTCATATAACGCATCATTAATAACGTATCATTTGTAAATTCTCATTTCCTTATCTCGATAACTTTCTACATGATCATTGATAGAATAAAAAGGTGCAATATTGATTATAGAATTTTAACACAGACGATGAAATTTTAACGTTCATGCTTAAATTACTCAGTGAAACTTTCATCGGTCCATGTAATTATAAGTGTGTTATAAATTAATCGTTTCTTTTCCTGATTAATGGAAAGCCTTTTTCCAATACTGTTAGGTATATTGGCAACATAGTGGCAAGAGATAAGTGATACGAAAAATTTTCCTAGGACTAACATAGTGGTCGATAGAGAAAATTGGTTTCTCAATTCGCCATCGGTTCCGTTAAGAGCTTATATAAATAGGAAGTGCAAAATAAGTGGTTGGTTGATATTTTTCCAATATAATGACAAAACTTTGACAGGAGTGTTTATGACCCAATATACACGATGTCATATAGCAGTAATTTTCTAACGAAGTGCGGTTCTCTTGCTGTATCGTGAAATTTTAAAACGACTATCAAAGGATAAATAACAAACTTGTGAAACTATTATTAAATTACATTAAATTACATTAAAACTCATGAATTATATTAAAACTCATGAATAATTTTTAAATAATAATAATAGAACGATTTGATATTTCATGAAAGTAATATTCTGTTCAATATTTCTGTTCAAAGTTTTACATCTGATATAATATTTCAAAGATATAAAAAATTTGAATAAATATTATTATTTCCTCTAAATGTTGTTGAATTTCTGTTATAAAAAATTATATTTATTAATATAATAATAACTAACATTTTGTATGTTTGTTTATTTTAACAGCATCAATTTTTTACTATTTCATTCTTAATAATATAGAAAACTAATTTTTTTTCAAAACTACTTTTATTTTTTCTCGTGTAACATTAAATTGCTTCTTTAATTGCATTTTATTCAAACAATCCAAGAAACTAACAAGTCCAACTAAATTTATAAACATTGCAAACGTACACAATGACAATAACATCTGGAGAACCATTTTCAGCTAAAAGAGTATTTACTTTTACATAAGAGTTTCCTAAAAATGCTAACTTTGTGTCATTAACATAACAGACAATGGACAGGTATGAAACTTTTACAAAATAAAAAGAAAAAATTATTTGAAATATAATAGTTCTCTAATTACGGTATATATTTATCATTTATTCGTATTTTTATTGTTCGCAATGTCTTAATAAAAGTTACAAAATGCGTAATATTTTTCTGGATAACAGTAATATATTATACATGTAATTTATCTTCTTAATACGAACCTGTAAACTGGAGCTCAGAGGAACTACACCGTGATCCTGCGCGTACACCGTTAACCAGTATCCTCTCTTCGATTCCACGTCGAGCACAGCCTTTGTCTTGATGTTACCTGAAATAAGAAAGCATTTTTATTAGAATAAAAGATAATTAACATATTAAAAAAGTAAAGAAAATTAGATGACATAAATTTTAGGATAGAATTGATTACAATGCAAAAGTTTGATAAGATTATCATGTTCCATTTTCTGTAATTGAATGAAATAATATATTTGGATTATATAATTTCGAATTCTAGAAAAGACTTTGCAATTTAAAAATTTCCTTTAAACAAATATTTTATGGAATACAGAAACGAATTTCATATCTAATTTCACTTAATAGAAAACTATCACATAATTTCGATCAAAATATGAAAAATATTCGAATCGATTCTCAGTTCTAACTTAACCTAACCTAATTCACTGTTACATTTTAACAATTTTCTCTATGAATCATTCATCTCGAAAAAAGCTGAAAAATCAACTTGATCTTTCATCACCAATCAAAATAAAACTAAACTATCTCCAATCACGGACAAACGTGGTTTCCATACCAAAATATTTAAAAATCGTCACGTTATCGCGAAACATTTTCACCTTTTCGATATTTCCGTGGGACATGAGGTGAATAGAAACATGTTCAATGACAGTAATAAGAAGGAAAAAGGAAAAAAGGAGGCAAAAGAAGAGCGAATAAGAAAAATACAGGTTACGAAACATAAGGAAGGATTCGGTATTACCTTGCAAGATAGGCAACAAGGAGCCGATATGAAATGACGTGCACGTACATGGCGGCTTGCCAGCGACTAGCACCCGCGCGGCTAGAGCAAAAATTGGTCCGCATTCCTTGTGTTAACACATCCTGCACACGGTGTTCCGCGATGTTCTTCGATCGTTTTTGTGAGATTCCATTGCCTTACGGGTTTTTACATCGTCCAATGAACGCTCGTTTGGTTTATTACGGTATTAACGTAAAAGATAACACATCCGATACTTGGCGAGCAACGATCAGGAACGAATAAGCGCGAAGGTAGCCGAAAGATGGCGAAGAGAGAGACAGTAGAGAGAGAAGGGGATTTCGATTAATTAGCAATCCAAGATGTTACGTTACGAGAGCAAATGTAGATGGTAATCAAGATTATCCCCGATTTGTTTTGTGAGTAAATTGCGTCTTTAGATTTCGCGACCAGCATCTTCATTAATCCTGATCTTTCGAATGTTTCGATTCAATCTTATTCGTTGCGCGTATTGTGCACGTAATATGAGTATCGATATCGAACTCGTAATTTCGCAATATATCGATTAATTATCCTAGGCGAATTCAGTTCAGTGGGATGTGCACGGTGTTCGTGTTCGTGTTCGTGTTCTCAATGCGTTTCACGTATTCGTGATTTTACGTTGGATTTTCTTGTGCAGAAGATAGAAAATAGAAAATAGAAAAAGAACGAGTGGCTTGAGGTAATGATATTTAATTTATTCTATTACGTGATGTAGAAAATATTTAGGAAAGAGAAAATTCAATAGTCGAGAATGGAACTATTTGCACACAACGTATTCTACAATATTCAAAGCATTGTCACAATTTTGATTGATTCAAAATACTTTTTCTTTATCAAAATTAAAGATTGTCATGCACGAAATTTATTATAGCCAAAAATTTTCAAAAATTCATCATATCAAATTTCAAGAATTTAAATTGCGATTCATGTCTTGTATAAAGAATATATTCTGCACGATCGCATAACCAAAGAACATGCGTTATATGTTCGTTGCTCGTTCAATCGTGGCAAGAGAGTTCAGAATGTAGACACATGCTGTATGTTTAATATGGCGACCAATAGGAAAGAGAAGAATAAATTAAATTCGCTATCCGTGAATGCAACTTGTATAAGAAGGAAGGGTGACAGATACCAAGCTAAGCAATATTCGTTTTTCACGTCTTTAGTTTTTCATCTAAATAACATTATAAATTTAATTTCTTTCGGGATTGGAAGGAAAGAAAGGAGGAATGTTGCCTTCTGTCGCAAGAAAAGCAACAGAAAGAGAGAGAGTAAATGAACAAGAGTGAGAAAATAACTAACGGAAAAAGTTTAAAGCGAAATGATTTCGTTTCGATTGTACATTCATATACAATATATATACGTATATATACAGGATATAATGGATTATAATTATAATTATTTGGATGAGAAAATTTAATTTTTGGACAATTCGCTACTTTTCCGAATAATCGTTGATTTGATAATATTAATTCTTAATTAATATGATGGATTTTTGAAAAGAAGAGTAAAATTTATAATTTAATATATCTAAAGAAAATTCAGAAAAAGGAAAATTCGTTGAGAAAAATATATAACAGTGATCTGACAACAATTGAGTCAAATAATTTTGAAATTTCAAAAACTATTTCGAAAAATCTTCAAAATTTACCAAGTTTCCCATTCCTATCTGTATCTGAATACATTTTACAAAACTTTCGACATGTTTAAGAAAATTGGAAAGAAAGATAAAGTCTCTAAAAGGATTTTTTTATAGAATACAATTTTCTTATAGTAGAATATCTCGAAGCAAAGTCAGAATCTCAATTTCCATTTCCAAATCTTCCAAATCCAAGAGAGATTTAGCTCTTGCGATAACAGGAGATTCTTCTCCCTATTTTCGTTCGACTCTTCTCGATTATTGGATTAAATAATAAAGCAAGTTATCGAGTTATTCGAGATCTGGTTGTCGGTCACAATCATTAGAATCATCATTCCACGGATCGAATGGTGGAAATGGGTCGAGCAACTTGAAAATTACGTGCACTCGCCTCGATTCGAGTTTGAAACTCGATCTAACATTGATTATTCGAAAGTTGCGAATTTGCGACGGTTGGTACGCGCCGATTTATTCGCTGGATGCCGCGGAATGCATCGGGACGAAGTTGACATTTGCAATTACAGGAACGTCGATAGGGTTGTTGCAAAATTAATTTACGGGTTAAAACGCGGGCCAACCTCCACTGCCATTCGCGATTATTATGCACGATAAAACACGCGATAAACTCATTTTCCATGATTCAATTCCAATTCGAGATTTACTCTTTATTTACCACTTTAAGCGAGCGTAGTAGTTTTATTCGTGGTATGGACGGATATTTTAGTATTTTAATATTTATATATACTGTCGAAATGCGAGAATTTTTCTACTATACAAACTTGAAATATTGTGTTGCATTAATGCGAAATAGATATCGTATATGCGTGTAATCACATCAAATGCGAAACATGGATATCCTATTAGAAATCCTAATGGATTTATAGAAGTTGGTAACTGGATTAATTAACATAGAAAGTAAAACGATCAACTATGTAAAATTTTAACGGTATACGTGCTATTTAATTTTATAGATATCAAATTTTACATTTTTTTTTTCACATTTCTCTAAATAATTAATCTTTGCGAATTTTTATGCAAAATAAAATTTGACTAAAGAAATGAAGATTAAATAAAAATTTGCCTCATTCTTCACATATATCATATACTTTATTGTACCTTATTTTGTGTCTTTTTTTTGCATATCGTGTAAACATTTGTATATTCTTAATTTTGCATAAATGCACGGATAATTTATGTTTATTTAAATTCATTTACCTGTTATCACGAATCGTTAAGTCGGAATTATTAAGCTGGCTTGCAGATAATCGTTGTCAATATCAACGAGGAAAAAAGGATTTGTGGCCGATTTGTGAGGAGTTTAATCGATTGAAGCACTCGGCCGGCAAATGACAGATAGGAGAGTTTGAATCTCGACCAGCAATTCGATTTGCCAGCAATAAACAATAAATCACTTCGATCAGACGAATTAACCTCTTCGAGTTCCCAACCGTTTCACATCATTGTCCATTTAGAAAGCTAATGGCGATTGAAATCGTAACCAATTAATATAACTATGCCAATCACCGGCGTATTATACAGAGTATTATGTCAAATACCACGTTTCAAAGATGAATGCGTTAGATACGATTTTGCAGTTCCCATAATCTGATCCTGACATCGGAGGATATTTATGTTCCGATTCTACTATGATTAATATTCTAATATAGTATTGGGCGTGTTGTGGAATGCGAATCATGAATGTTTTGATTGAATGGGCGAATGTGATGAGATATACACGATATTGCTTCTAAGAATATCTTCTGTGTAACTTTATGCAAAGAAAAATTCAATGAAATAGAAATAAATATTCATTGCATTCTACACTCACGAATTAATATTCATTCGAAATTTCTATATTTTTCTTATTACTCATTGGCAATGACATCATCAGCCAATTATTATTTAATGAACACAAATGTATACCGTCAATATCTAGAATTTTAGAGTGACAAACTTTTCTTTTAAATATTAAAATTTAAATATCAAATATTAAAATAATATTAAAATCTTTTAAATTTCTTTTTTTCTTTTAAGATTTTCTATATCGGATTTTTTCTTTTTTACTACACTTTTTTTTTTTTTACTACAGTTTCTTTTTCAAAAAAGAATTTTTTTTGAAAAATCACCAATCTATACTGATTCTAAAAAGGGGATAAAATAAGAAATCTATAAAATTTTTATCGTACAACGCTAAAAAGTTTTTATTCGTTTCCTTACAAGGAATTCAACTGGAATTGAAGTAGAAAAATTTTAATTTCTATTCCAAGAGAAGACATTCGCGACATTCTTATCCGTTCAACACTCTTCTTTCCATCGTTAAAACTTACGAAGACGGTTTTACACGACGGACAACAGGAAACAATTACCATTATCAATAACTATATCATCGATTCAGCTATAGTCGTCGCGAAACACGCGTGTAGTTTTACGACCATTAAATTCACCGGTCATAAAACGACTTGTTGGAGTAAGTAACAGTGAAATATTTTACGTTTTCAGATCAAGTCTCGATTTTATCCAACGATCAATCGATATTCGTGTATACAGGGTGTTTCTTTTGAAACGCGACTATAGAAAAATAATACATAATATATAAAAAGTAATAAGAAAAAAATATGTAACAAATAATATATAAAAAATATTGTTTTTTAATGAAAAAACTTTTTTCATTGTTTAAATTTTCATAGACGTGTGAAAGTACTAATAAATAATATCAAATGTAATATATCTAATTGATTTACATAAATGTTATGTAAATTTTTCTTAAATAATTATCTATATTAATATTTTTTTTTATAATAAATATATATATATATATAATTGAATTAAGATAAAAATTAAAAATTCTATGATTCAATTTAAAGAAATCTTCAGTCACACTATTTATTCTATGTGATTTCCTGATATCTTTTTATATCAAACAATTTTTATACAATTATTTTTTTTATAATTTCACTCTTTTAGAAGATATTTGATCCTTATTATCGAACAGCAGTTTGTAAAAATGTTAAAAACATTTTATAAAAATATTTTCTTCGTTCTCTTAAAAGATATTCCATCATTGTTCAGAGAAAGCATTTACATATACAAATATTATTACAATATTATAGCACTTTCATTATTATTGGATACAACATATTTTATGAAAGTATCTTTTTTTTATATCTCACTCTCTCGAAAGATATTTTACTACTATCAAGAGAAAGCATTATATTCGTATGCATAAATATAAAATAAATATAAAATGTTAAAAACATTTCGTTAAAATATCTTTTTTATCAAGCCTATTCTCTCGA
>NW_006263732.1:75947-81779 GCF_000469605.1 Apis dorsata | reverse complement strand
TTTTTTTTTTTACCACTTTGTACGTAAATTTTATTTAAAAAAAAAAAAAAGAAAACATCTTCATTCTTTCAAAAGGAAACATCATCGTTAAAAGGAAAATATTTTGTTCTACGTATATACACGCGAAAAAGAATATCAGGATTTGTTTCAACCAATTTGACGCGTTTCTAACGAGCCGCCGCACAAATTCGACGACCGTGTCGTAAACCATTCGCGCTGCTCGACCGTTGCCGCCACGTTCGATCCACGATTAAACTGCGACAAAATCGAGATCACGATCCACGGGATCGAGCGTGAAGCGTGGCAAATAATTTAATAATTCCGCAATGTGTATCGATAACTTCTTTAGTTGATTGAGATGAGATAAAAACGAGCTGCTTTGCAAACCGTGATACTCGAAGCGGTTAGTCGAATTGGATCTTAAGATAAGAAAAAGAGAGATTAGGAACGAAAATTGAGAATTTTTTAAAAGAATTTTTTTCAAAATAATAGATTAATATAAAATAAGTTATGTAAGTTATAAAAATGGGTCGAAGAAGTTTGGATATTCCATTGACGAAACAAATTTAAAATAATAAATTGGTAATAAATGTAAGTTATGTAAAGGAATTATATTTAGTAATTTTGTTTTTAGAAGAGAATAGAATGGTATGGAAAGAATGGGTCGAAGAAGTTTGGATATTCCATTGACGAAACGAATTTAAAATAATAAATTGGTAATAAATGTAAGTTATGTAGAGGAATTATATTTAGTAATTTTTAGAAGAGAGTAGAATGGTATGGAAAGAATGGGTCAAAGAAATTTGGATATTCTATTGATGAAACGAATTTAAAATAATAAATTAGTAATAAGATATGTAGAGGAATTATATTTGGTAATTTTTAGAAGAGAATAGTATGGTATGGAAAGAATGGGTCAAAGAAGTTTGGATATTCCATTGACGAAACAAATTTAAAATAATAAATTGGTAATAAAATATGTAGAGGAATTATATTTGGTAATTTTTAGAAGAGAGTAGAATGGTATGGAAACAATGGGTTGAAGAAGTTTGGATATTCTATTGATGAAACAAATTTAAAATAATAAATTGGTAATAAATGTAAATTATGTAGAGAAATATTTGGTAATTTTTATAAGAGAGTAGAATGATATGAAAAGAATGGATGGAAGAAGTTTGGATATTCTATATAAATTTAAAAAAATGATCATTTGTAAAAAATATTTAATTTATAAATCTGTGTCGTGTCTTTTTTCTTTCCAACGAAAATAGAGGAAATTTATCATGTTTCGAAGAACGACAGATGATTTTATGATGATCGAATGAAATGAAATTTAATTATTTTTAAAAGAATTTCGAGAAGGATGGTAATTTTAAATATTTACGCGTTGTATAGAGATAAGCATTGTGCTCGCGATAATCCTGAGAGGATTACATTGGTAATGTTCTACAAAGTTAATGTTATCGTTCGATACTCGACCAGTAATACAACTTTGAACTTACAATTTTACAGAGAACGGTCTGATACTTGAACTAACTTAAAAAAAAAAAAAAAATATCATCAAGGAAGCACAAGAATAAATACCACGAGTCGGAAACTAGAGCGAAGAAAAACTTTCAAAGCAAAGTAGATCGAAAACACCAACCAGTTTGTTTTCCCTACATAGTTCAATTTGTCAAACGTAATTTATCCTCCTCTTATTCGTGATTATAGAATGATTGCATGTTTATATTTACCAAGTAAAATTGCGGATAACTTTATCGCAAATTTTGCACATTCATTGGGGAAATTTGAAGATACGCAAAATATACGTATAACGTAAACAAGTTTCCATTTAGACTTCGTGTTTTTAATTTTAATTCATAAAAATACGATGAATATGCGTAAATATTCATAAGAAGAAACAGTTATTCTTAACTCTTCACGAATCTATTGCAAAAATATCTTTTTGCAAAATTTTAACTTAAATTTTCTATAATCTTTTATATAAAGTGTATTCATTTATACATTTTTACTATTTAATTTTATAAATTTTTTTTTATAATGTTTCTACATTCCATCACTCTGACGAAGATTGAGAATCACTGGAAATTTCATTTTATTCCAAGAAAATCCTTCCACTTTTCCAAATGAAAAAAAAAAAAAAGAAAAAGATATTCATCAATGAATAATTTACACTGCTTAAATTAAAAGAGATTGAAACAAAGTGTTTTAATCAATACGAAAATGTTAAAAAGTATCTTATAACTTACCTCAACTTCTATAACTATAAAAAAAATATTATTAAAAAAAAAAATGATCTCGCGTCGACAACTTTGGAAGGCGTTAAAAACCTTTCGAATCTCGAATCGCGAGAACGTTGTTTGAAGGAATCGTAAAAAAAAAAATCTCCCTCCCCTACGATAATTTCAACCCCGGACCTATCCCATTCGGCTGATACCATTTGGCGGCCGTAAGAGGAGTCAGAGTCGCAGGGAATTCGTTTTCGCGGGGCATTTCGCTCTTTGTAACGACGCCCCTCCCCTCTGCTTCTCCGGAATAGAGAGGAACCGATCGATTCCCCGTGCCTTCGAACGGAAAACGCGCAATCTTATGGTCGAAAGACCCTTCTTCACCCTCCACTCCCATTCTTTTATCGAATTCTATTCCGTCTCCGTCCCCCTCATTTTCTTCGCGATCGCATCTCTCTCTTTCCCTCCTTCTTTCTCTTTCTCTCGAGTTTGAACGGTGAACTATGGCCGATCGTTAACCCAGATTTAACCGCGCGACACTTTAGACTCTCTCGCGTCGCAAATAGACTGCAAGTGTATACGTCTTGATCGGGACTCTATGGAGGGGGGAAGCTTCGTTGATCTTTGTTCCGGACTTTATTCGGTGGATCGATAGATTTGTAGCGGAGATCGGGGGTAAACATCGGCGCTCGACATTTTTTTTCTTGGGCCGTTTCCATCCAACGAAGCGGGATGATATTGAATCGTCGCCCGGAGGACGAGGTATTCGAGGTCGAGAGCTCGATCAAGAATAACAAGCGAAATGGAAGAGTTTGCATATCATTGTGTTCATTGTAATTATTTAACCCTTTGGCCGCTACGGCAATATTATTCTTCTCTTGAGAGGAACACTTAAGAGAGGAAGATTACAACGAAAGGATTAAAAATTAAATGCGTGTAATCGAAGTAAGGAGGAAGTGATCTCTATCTTTTTTTTTTCTTCTTCTATATTTTATACATCTGATATTTTCCTAAATATTGTAACGTATCTTTTATAAAGTATTCGCCTGGTATCGTTTTCCAACCGATATCCAACGTCGAAAGTACAAGAAAGACTCGAATAAAACTTGCAAAGATTTCTTCGATACGTGTTTCCACGGTTAAAGCACACATCGATTCCCAATCACTATAAATAAAATTCTCTCCGGTCATTCCATTTTCCTTCGAAAGCCGCGCCCATACGTTCGGATATTACCCGCGCCATCTTTCCAACTTCTACCTACGACGCGAAGAAAGGAAATGTATATATATTCAACTTATTCCTGTCACTCGTTTCAACGTCTATTCGACAGCCGATATATCTACACGTTTCTCCTTTTTTTTTAATATTCCTTCGAAATCGTACGATAATCTCTCTTTCTCTATTTCTCTCTCTATTTCTCTCTCCATTCCTCTTTTTTTCTCTCGATGATGATGATGATGATACTATGCTCCTCTTAATAGATTTCTGCTTAATAACCTGGAAACACCTCTCCAACGTTTCTAAAGAAGAACGTTTCTCGAATGCAGGCTCATTTGTTGAAAGGGGAGGAAGGGGTGGCGAAAGCCTCTTACGCACGGTAAGGCGATTGATTCCGGTCGTGAGGTGGCCGCCATCGATTAAATTACCAATGAAGGAAAATTAAGCGTGAGAAAATTTGTTCCGGATGATTGGAGGATGCGCGGGAAAAGAAATGTTACAGATATCGGGCCTCGTGAAAGAGGTCCTTTCTTTCTTCGATCATTCTCTCTGATCATGTTTCTCTTCTTTTCTATTGACAAGTTTTTTTTTTAATTCGAAGGAGAATATAAAGCAAGACGAATGATGAGTTTTAATTTTAAATTTGACTCGAATTAAAATTAATGTTATTAAGAATAGATAAAAGCATAAATTGATTAATTATTCTACAAAAACTTTTTACATTAGCTCCATCTACAAAATAAATTCTTTCCATTAACGCGATCCATTAATAAGAAATTAAGGGAATTAAGTGTATTTCTGTTTTCATCCATTCTCGTTTCTTCTCCTCCTCTTATTTTTCTTTACAAAAATGTTATAACAGAAAAAACTTGGAGGGGTATGATAGAATTAAAATAAAGTAATATAAGTTGGGATAATACGTGTAATAATCTTAGGTTCACAAGCGTAGGTACTGTATAAGGAGAACATTATCGAGCATTCTGTGCATGTTTGGAATACGTTACAGGCGGAACGTAATAACGTACGTGCGTAATTCCTGTTCACGCGCTTAGTCGTTACACCTATCCGCGGAATTTACATTCAAGATGGTTGGATGGGCAATGGAACGCTGTAAAAGTACCCTCTTTGCTCGCCATATTTCTCCCAAGGAATTTACGATTACGATCCGTGAAGAACTTCGTAAAGGAGCCTTTTACTTCGAAAAATAATATTGATTTATAAAAATCATCGATATAAAATTAACGAGTCAAGATCATTTCAGACGATTCGAGATCGTGATAGAGGATAATAAAAAGATCGGTTGAAGATACTCTATGAACAGTTAAACCCACTTAAAACCATGGCGGATCGTGGATCGAGGATCAAAATCATTTAGAGTCACGTGAAGATCGTGGCGGGCGGTCAAAGTTATTCGAAGATCGTTTTAAGGCTCCAAATATTCTTAATATAAATAATAAATATCCTAAATAAATTCCGATGGAACAAAGAGTTATGTCAAGTTATCAAATCAATAATAATAAATCATAATGGAGAATTATATTTACATCGTAAATAATACTCTAAAATATATTTAATCTGTTCCTTGTTAATTATTATCGTATCGTGAATGCATACACGTGAAAGCACGAACACCGATTCTCAATTGCTCGTAAGCAAATAACGCGGTATGCGATTTCACTTGGAACTGAATGTTCATTTGCGGCGGGCTATTTACGACTTAAAGCCAGGCGGAAATTCGACAGCGTGAAATGGAGAGAAAAGAGTAACGAGTACGGGGCAAATCGTTGGAGAGATAAAAGCATCAACCGGTGCAGAACGAAACGGACGAATTCTTCGACGAACCGTTCCTGATTCAAATCGCCACGGGCAAATTGTCGCCGAGCTCGATCGAAAACGCGTTTTCACGAGATGCTTTTAACGAGGGAAAAACGCCGACCCGACGAAGGCGCCACGATCGCGTATATGTATCGTTTCAAAACGCGACGCGTGGTGGCGCTTCTCTGCGCTGAAATATCATTTCTCTGGAATTTCAAAAAGTTGATGGAACGTCGATAAAAAAATTCAGATAAATATATCTAATAAAATACTATCGAAAATAAATTTCAAAAAAGTCCAAATCTTGTGCTTGTCCGAATTAAAATTTAAAAAATTAAAATTAAAATTAAATTTGTTTTCAGATAGATTGTTAATTGACATTTCGAATATTTCGTTTAATTTCTTCTATTGATCGTGTCATTTTAATAAATAATTCTCATTCATCGTTCACGAAGAGAATAAATTTAGAATTTTTATCGCGAATTGTTTGCACAAAAGATTTCGTAGTATTGATTAATTTCTAATAAAATGAAAACAATCCTTTTTTGCAGATTGGAATTCGAGATT
>NW_006263732.1:69496-75768 GCF_000469605.1 Apis dorsata | reverse complement strand
TTTTTTTTTTTTTTTTTACAGTGCTACACAGAAAAATGAAAAAAATTTTTATTTTTTTAATTGCAACAACGTTGATATTCAATTAAATATCGATATCCAATAAATTTCCAATCTATTATTACGAAACTAATAAGTAGAAAATTAATAGGTTCTCTTGATTAGTTTTATGTAATCGATCAAAGCTATTCTCACGATACGCATTTGTTATAGCTTACAAATATGATTAATTCATTTTTATATTACATTAATAATAAACATAACGATATTCAAACAAAGAGATCTTACGTTATAAAAAATAGATTGTTTCTACTTATTTCAAGATCGATAATTAAAATTCGTTAAACGTAAAATTATTAAATTATTAAATTAAAAATCTTGGCTGCATCGATAAAATCATCGCGGTTAAAAATTAATTTTTCACTTCTCTCTGTCTCTCTTTCTCTCTCACAAAGTATTCCACGTGATATTATTATTTTTCACGAATAATTAGTTTCATATTCGTATCCGGTCGGATAAATCTGGGATCGGGAAACACCAGAGAGGACGCACGCGTTTTCTCGTTTCTTCTGTCGCGTCTTGTAAATCGGGTTTAACGACCCCGTTCGTCGAGCGCTCGCATTCTTGAGAATATAATCAATACCGACTTCCCTTTCGGAATTTCTCGAATAGTGGGACTCTTTTCAACGATCATTGGTCGCTCGAATGTCTTATGAATCGTGAAATTCCCGCGTCAGCAATTTTCTTCCCTTCATATCGAAATTATATGTATACGAAAAATAGACGAAACAAACGAGAACTAAGAGAAGAGAAGGAAAAATAATCATAAGTTTATTGTTATGACGATTATGGATGAACAAAAAAAAATAAAATAAAATTAACATAAGGAAGAAGAGGGAAAAAGAAGAACCGTGAATTCATTGTTTTGACGAATTTAATATAATGGACGAAGCAAATAAACAAGAACGATAAAATAAAAAAAGAAGAAGAAGAAGAAGAAGAAAGAAGGAATAAGTTCATCGTTATTACGAGTTTAAAATGGACGAAGCAAACGAGAAAATAAAATAAAAGAGAAAAGAGAGGGAAGAACCATAAGTTCATCGTTACGACGAGTTTAAAATGGACAAAGCAAACAAAATAAAATAAAAGAAGAAGAAGAAGAAGAAGAAGAAAAAGGGAAAACCATAAGTTCATCGTTGTGACCCGATCTTCTTTGTCTACAGTTATGCGCAGGAGTGACGAGGAAGGGGGACGCGAAAGTTTTAATTTAACGAGTCTGTACACGTACCCGTCGTCACCATTATTTTCGCCGGTGTACGTAAACTCATTATATTCTTGGTTTTCCATCGTGGCCCATTACAGCCGCGCAAAATAACTCTACCAGTCGCCACGAACCTCTTCAACGTTATTGAACTTCCATTGAACAGCTTTTCGTTCGATTCCTTTGTATTATATACTTTTTCTAAACGGCAATGTCGTTGAAGTTTCGCTCCGCTTCTCTTTCTACGATTCTTTGTATTCCATCTGACGTAGAGAAGATAAAAAAGAAATAAACGAAATAAATCTCTCCCTCTTCTTTTCTTTCTCTCTTTCTTTCTCTTTTTTAAATTCTTCTTTCAAACTGCAAAATTATTCTCTATTTTCAAAGATTGAAGATTTTTCGTGAACGTGAAAAATGATAAGAATAATGGAAAATTTTATACCTTATTACTGGAATTGACTTATACAAAATTCTTCGAATCTTTAATTACTACAAGGGTAATTTAGATATTTCTTTTTTAATTTATTTCAAGCCAAAAGGAAATTTATTGAATGGATATCATATGATAAATCGAGAAATATCGAGGTGTGAAGATTCTCATTAAAAATTTTCCCAATTATTAAAAGCGAATAAAAGAAATTTTATCGAATCTGGAAAACAATTTTATCGAACAATTTTCATAGAATAATTATCTCGATAGAATCTACGTCGTGAAACAGTAAAGAGCCCGACCAATCCCAAACGATTCTACGAACGAATCAACGAGAAAAGTAAAATTAACAGCTGGCGAAATAAGGTCTTGCTATCCCATCGGAAGTACGTTCGACCTTTCTTCGTTAAATCTAAATTACTTCGGCGCCGTGGCCGGTGTAAATCGAGGGAAGAGCCACGATTCTCATAAAAATCCCTCGTTTCCTCGTTCGTTCCTTTAATTAGATCGGCGAACGTTCGAATCCAATGAGGTATAAAGTCATTGCCGATTTCGTTCCTCTGTTTATTCGCTCGTAACGGCAAATCTAACGATATAACGATCCGTTAAAAAAATTGCTATTTGAAGAAAACAATGGAAAATTATTGTACATACATATTTATTAATACCATCTCGATCAAAGATCTTCGATCAACGAAGATGAACGATACGCAACGAGTTTGGATTCACACAGGTGAAACCGATCGAGGAAGAGGATGATGGCGCGGAACTGTTCCAACTGGTCGATAGTTGAAACTGATCAGAGTGCAACAACGCGAATTAAGACTGATCGAAATGGGGGCGGGTGAATTGAAACGCGATTGGACGGTGCCACGTGAATTGTAGCAGGGAATTGGCGCCGTTTCGAGCGGAAAAGCATTAGTCGAGGCTCATAAGAGCGGAAAAGCACGAGTTGGGTGCCGATTGAAACGCAACGTTGAACAAGAATCAATCGAAACGCGGGGTTTGACAAAAATGGAAAAATCGTGAATTGGAATTAATATATGTTTACTCGGGTATTCAGATACAAGTTTTGAATTAAAATTAAGTTATTTTTTTTTTTTAGAACTTTTATAGTTTTTGATCTAAAAAAAATCTAAGCCAGAGATTAATATTTAAATGATAGACGATGATTTAACGATGATTTATCGTAAATTTCTAATAGATGGATCTTGAGGAGTTTTATTTATCAGAAACAATAGGACAATTGCAAATGAGAGTAAATAAGACAGTAAAAGAATTTCCAGAAATCTTTATATTTCGCCAATAGATCGAGATATCAGGATGAAACAAAAAAGAAAGAATATTTCAAGAACATGGTTTCTCTCATTTTCTGAAAGAAAGAGTTTTCATGAAAAGGTTAAGTTTCATTTATTTATTTATTTTTACGTGATTTCAATTTAATGTAAAATCAGAGACTCAAATTTAATTTTACAGTACGAGCAAATAATTAACGTTGCAATGTATTCGATGGATTGGATTGAATATTGTTAGAAGTTATATACCATGTCCAAGAAATAATTAATATACTCTATTATATTTTTTACTTCGTCTAAATATCGTTGAAATTCAATTAAGGTTTAATAACGAACTCTTATTCGATCAAAAAAAAAAAAAGAACAAAGAGTGATTAATAACCTCTATTTCCGGCCACGCTCGAAAAGTTTCTAGAGGTAACGAAAGGAAAACGAGCTATGAAAATAACTATAAGAATGACTTCAAAGGACGTCGTTATTTCCTTTTAATACGAGAAAGCTTTTCTGTCGACGATGTACAAAGTCGGTTATAGGGAATTACGACTATAATGCGCGAGATGCAACCTTGTATTTCGTCCTTCTTCTTTGCTCCCTTTTTGGAGCCAATACCATTTTATCGATCGTAGCAAGAAGTTATCGTTCACCAACCAGATATTCATTTCTCGACCAAAAAACAAACAAATATTAAGAGTACACAGAAGTTTTACGAACACGTTTTACGATATGGACGAGTCAAATCTACCATCAGAGCTTTCACGAGAGGTCTCCAGAGGGCAGAGCAGAGTTGTCGCGCTTTACGTGCTATTCACGCTATATTGGTCCGCTGGCTAAACGATTTACGAATCTCTTTAACTAGTTAGATACTTTTTTTGTGATCATTGTGATATTTGTGATCATTCCAAGCCAGATTTTATCCATGTATATATATATATATCTTAAAAATGTGAAAACATAGATCAACTAGTTAACTATTGCTTAAGCAATATACAGTTCAATAGATAGATCGAGTTTTGTACGTTCGAAGAGAACTGTTTAGAGGATAAAAAAAATCTGTATCGATCGTATAATTTCCCAATAATTAACGTTCACATCGAAAAAGGATAAAAATTAATTTCAACCGTCGATAAATTCAGAAACTTATCTCTCGTCCCTGGCCCATAAAAACAGAGTGATAATTCTTAGTTACACGCATGTACAATTCCATCCGCTATAAAATTATCCTTGGGAAAAAAATTTCAAAAATCGTAATAGCCACCATCCGACCAATTACAACTCTCGACTTCGTATTTCCCTCTTTTATCCGCTCTACCAACGTAGATCGAGGAGGAACTCGTTTGCACCACGAAACAAACGAGCAACAAGAAGAAGAATACCTCACGAACGTTTAAAAGAGATCTTACAATCTTATTACAACCATTTATAACTTCTTTTCTTTCTCATCGCGAAAAAACGATATGACAAACGCTTATATTTCCTATCGAAAACGAAAACATAGGATAAAAAAAAAAAGGATACGAGGCACGGTATTAAAACCACTCCCTAAAACGGTTCTACCCTTCTTATTGCCCTTGATGGTTACGACGATAATACCGATAAATCGATACCCATCCATACGTTATATTCGATCGGGGCGAAGATAAATGGAAGGACTGGATGGAAAGCGTTGCAGGTTCACCTATCGACCGACCATTGATAGAGTTTTACTCGCGTACTAGGGAATAAAACGTCCGGTTGATCAATCCTTCCGTATAATAGGCGTCGAGGTAATTGAGGTGGAGCGATACTTAGGAGGATCGTCGAGGAGGAAAGGAAGAAATAAAGGTGTCGATAACAGGCAGCCAGGAGTTACGTTAGAGGGACGGGACAGAGAGAAAATTGTCCGATTACGACAGCAAAAAAGGCCTTCTCCTCCTCCTCCTCCTCCTCCTCCTCCTCTCTGTTAAAAGTTGCATAGCTATGCTCGGGTTCATCGAGCTACAATTACAACCTGTCGCCGAAATTTCCTTCTCAAGTCTTATGATCAAACTCCATTTCTCCCTAACCTTCTGGTTTTCTTCTTGTTTTTTTGCGTTTTGAAAAAAGAAGTTGAAATTTTTACTTAAGGAATCAATTTATCAGTTCTACAAGGAGAAAATACCCGAAAGGAAATTGAATTTCATCGAAATCGGATCGTCGTCGATTTTTAATTTAATTAAATTTTTAGCGCTACGCTCGTTTAAAAGATATTATATATTTTCGATTATCACTTTACTCTTACCCACGCGTTTAATTGAAGAATAGAAAATTCACACTGTTGTTTTGGAACACTGTTCAATAAAAATTCCTCGGTCATGCAAGACGAGAATAACGAAATCGAGTGGCGGGGATTATTTTCCGCGAAACGGCGAAGAGTTGCCGTTCCAGGCACGCGATATATTCATATCGTGGCTAGGAAAAAGAAGAGAAATCGGGGATGGGCGAGAAATCGTCGGATACGAGTACGTTTTACAAGTATTCAAGAGCGCCTCCTCCAGGTCCCGGGAGGAAAACTCGTTATGCATGCAATCACGTGACGCGGAGGAACGTCCGGATGCGGCGGAGGTGTGGTTCCTTACGAAAGAGGGCGCGCTTTATCGCCTCGGCCCTGAATACGATAAAAATTACTGTCGGTGATCGAAGTCGCGGTGTCGTAAACGCGGTGCAAAAAGAAGAAAAAAAAAAAAAAGAAAAAGCGTTGTATGGAAAGCAGTGGCAGTTTTCAAAGGACAAAGGAACGAGAGAGAAGTTCCGAGAGAACAATGGAACCGATTTTATTTCCCCATGATCCCGGACCCTGTTTGGCTTTTACGCCCGTTTCGATCGAACCGTTTCCTGCTCACGTTTTCCACCAGATCGTGAAACATTTTCGCGCGAAAACGTTCTTTTTTTCTAATCACCGAATTTCGAAGAAATTTCGTCCTTTTTTCCGGAAGAAGGGATTCGGAAACGATTCTCCTCGTATGGTGACGAGTATAGGAAAAGGTATAATTGGGAATCGTTGACGAGTTGTTTTTCGAATCGTTCGAAGAGATACAATTTTGAAGAAAGTTTTGAGTTTCGTTTTTTAAGGAACTCCAATGTTTCGTAATTTAAAGGAAATTAGGTTAATAACGAAGGGGGGATAAGAGTCGAATGACGAAGTCAAAGGATTTTTGAAGGAAGAGATCGAGAGTGATTTTTAGTGGATCGAATCTTTAGGTTAATTATCTCGGAAGCTTAANTCGCCTTTGTTTTTCTTCGTCTATTAATCAAAAGGTTATTAAGAAAGGAT
>NW_006263732.1:64975-69487 GCF_000469605.1 Apis dorsata | reverse complement strand
ATATATATATATATAAAACGGAAATATTTGTAAAAGTTCAATTAAATAATTAATCCGAGTTTTTGAATATTAATAAAATGTCAAGTTTCAAGTAAATTCAAAAAAGGTGATTTTCGTTGAAAATTGAACAAAATAATAATAATAATAATACGATAATTGACGATACGATTAAATTACTTTCGAACAAACAAAGGAAATTCGAAATCACTGAACAATTCGAATGGTGGCAAGTAAAATGTTGCCTGTTTTAAAAAATATTAATCGGAGTTTTTCAAAGAAGAATTTTAATAAAGATGGAATGATTTCAATAAACCATCAACTTCCAGCCTTCTTTTTCTCTCTCTTAAGGCCACTTAATTCCTTCACATTTTAATGCTTGCAAATTGAATCGTGAAATATTCTCTGTACACTGAATCGAGCGAAAAAATTCCACGCGGTTATGATCTTTATGGCGGTTTAAGCAAGAGTCAAACGATTTCGTGAGAGTTAGCAACAATTCATTCAGTTTCAAACGAAGAAGTTTTTCTTTTTTTCCTTTTTTTTTTTTCACCGACAAGTTGTTTCAACTTCGAGATTTCTTTGTCGATTATGATTTATGGAGAGCGTGAGAAAGAAATCCGAAGAATATGATATTGAATATTATTTGAATAAATTTAATAATGCAAATTCGATAGGTTTTCTTTAGAAGTTTTATGAAATTCAGAGTTTTCATGAAGTTAGGTGTAAATATAGAATTTTTATCAAACTGAGGTGCTTAATGTCTGCATTGTTTACACAGATTTTTATCTCGATTTCGATATCGGTTCATTTGTTTGAAAAGATGCAACGAATAACATTTCATGGCATTCCTTTGAAAATACGTAACTTTGTTTAATCCTTGATGCAACATTTTCCAAGAAATAAATTATATTTCCATCTATGTTTCGATAGAAACCTTGATTACATAGTTGTTTTGATCGAGAAGATATGATGAAACCAACTTGACATTTAAATGTTTAAACAACGTTTAAATAAGAGACGTTATTACTACTAAAAAAAAGAAGAATGGAATTTCTCGAGAGAAAACTAATATTTAAGAACAAAGTGTCTCGACGAGAAAAGAACAGATGTTACACAAATCAACGAAAAAAATTTATTTCCATCATTCTCATACTCTATCGTTCCATATTTATTGATATCAACATTTTATTGACGATATTCATCACTTATTTATTCTAATCCAACTTATATTAATAATAAATCTCAACTACTCGTTCATTTAATTGCTCAATAACTCGATTACAAAATTCATCATATTTCCACTTTCTTATTCTCAAGTCCAATATCGTCCATTTCCTACTTCACATTAACTTCCATTAACTTTATTGTCCGGCAATAAAGCACTTTCCAGCATCCACTTATGTATACTTTTCTATAATATTTCCACTCCATCCTTCTTTAAAATTCCATATTATAATAATAATAATAATAATAATAATAATGCATTCTTCGACGCCATGCCAATACTTATACACACATATATCTTTAACCTCAAATAATCATCATGCATACGGTAATATCATAAAACCATAAAAACTGGCAATCGGCAATTTCTCTTCGATATCGCGTGCAAGCCAGCCAGTATGAAAAATTTCAAGCTTCTCGCGGTGGACACGAGAATGCGCCACAAGCTTCCGAGAAACACGGTTCTCGCGTGTGATTGATAGCGCACGTCTCACGTGACACGTGCTACACGGTACCGCCATCTTTCGCAGCCCCAGGAACCGGTCGAAACCGCGGTCGAGCCGCTCTCCGCGTGTAATTTCGCCGGACACGGCCAATTGTCTTCAGGGAGCCCTTGAAGAAGGTGGTCAAAAGGGCCGAGTGGAAGAGATGTGGTTACGACACGGCCGAGATCATATCGTGACACGACAGCGAGGAGACTGGTTCCGCAATTGTCCGCGGAAAACTTATGTAATTGTACGGAGGAGTCGGTCCAACGTGCTTCAACCGAGACTCTTAACTTGCTCTCCGCGTTGCTTTTCGAGATACGAGGATGTAAACGTCCACGTGGAATTGTTGATTGTGATATTTTTTTTTTTTTTGAAGGGAAGGTTTTCGATCTTTCTTTTAGGTTTTTATTCTATTCCCTTCTATTTTATTATAAAGTTTTCTCTTTTTTTATTCTCAGATCAATTGGTTTGTTTAATGGATATTTTTTATTATATCTTTTATTATTTCAGAATTCTTTTTATTATTTGAATTAATTATATTCGACGTGTATCGAATTGTATTGTTTTGTTGAAATTTTGATACAATTGGAATCGATTAGTCTAAACAGATTGGGTAATGTGATATAAAATATTCGAACAATATAATTTTCCCTTAAAATTCAATATTTTTGTAAACTGCTATAAATTAACATATAAAATCACGGGACGTAAATTCTTTTGTAAATTAAAAAATTTATAGAAAAATTAAATTCAATTCTTCCAACGTAGTAAAAACGAAGTGAGCTACCTTTTTCCCGCGCCTCATAAATCTCGTAAAGAACGTTTAAACCAACAATGCCAAAAATCCGATCAATTGCCGGCTAAGGATAAACGATATCGGGAGAAGCTTATCGATCCTATGCGGCGATAAAACAACATCGTTTCGAAAGGCGATAACTCCTCCTCGAATCGTTTGTCTCTTCTTTTGCATTCCCGGATAATCGATTTTCTTCCGCCCGCGGATCGAAAAGAGAAGAAGAAGAAGAAAAAAAATAGGCGCAAATAGAGCTATTAACGGTTCGTGGGAGGGCAAACGAGAAGGAGGGGGAAGCAGATCGAATCGGAAAATCGAAGGTCCGCCTTCCAATTTTCCAGACATTCACTGTCTGTCCGTCCACTCGCTCGCTTCCTCCTTCCTTTCCAAGCGCGCATACTACAGTGATTGTTCGTTGAACGAGGAGGAAATTATGGAAGAAAGACGGAGAAAAGGATGGATCCCGCGTGCGAGATAAACGAGGAGAGACGTAGAAAAGGATCGCGTGTGAGAAGGATAAATATATATACATATAGAAAGAGAGAGAGAGAGTCTAAAAAATCGAGCAAACTCCGTCTCGACAAAGCAATCATCGCGAGCAAAAGGCATCGAGGAGCGGAAATGTACCAACGTGAACGAAATAACAAATTTTTTTTCATCTTTTTCTTTTTTTTTTCCCTCTTCCTTTGTAGAATTGTGCTCGTAAATTCTGTTATCAAAGGTTAATTTACACTTGTTCGGGAAATGTTGGATAAAAATAGAGTGGAGGAAAGGTTTAATCAAACGTATTGGATCGTGTATGAAAAATGTCACGTTTGATACGAGTCTAATTTTTTTTTTTTTTTTTTGTATTTTTTTATATTGTTGTTCAACTTGCAAATTATATTGGACACGTGATATGATATAATTTTGATAGCAATAGAGAAAACGATCGATTCGTAGTATTATGATAAGATGAAATGCAATCAATCATAATTCTCTTCTCGTAAAGGGGGGAATAAAATTCTGGATAAATTCTCTAAACATGATGAATTTCATGTTACGAGATTGTAATCGATCATAATTCCTTTCTCGCAAGTAAATAGGATTTCGGTTAACAGTTCTTTCTGCTTTTTATTTATTATTATTAACTTTAATCTATAAATCGTAAAAATTTGTGATCGATTCAAAATTCTAATTATTAAGATTGATCCATCCTACGCGATCTTTTACAAATTTTTCAATTTCAATATCGGATATAATAATAGTTAATTAATCGAAAAATAAAAAGAAAAAAAAAAAGAAAAAGTGAAATTTAATTCGGAATTGATTGACTTTTGCCTATACTTGATTCTTCGTCGTAAATCAAACGAGCAATTTTCAAATAATTTCATACATCTTTCACGAGTGCACTGTTACAAATCAATCGGTGGAAATGTTTCCGGAACGAGGCCATTTTCACCGAGCCGCTTGTTTCATTCGCTAATTAGGAAAAGTCGTTCTCTTCTGGCCGACTTCGACCCAATTAACCAGTGGAAAATGTAACCCGGTATATTTTTATGTTTCTCGTTATGTCCCGATTGAGACCGTTTTAAACGCGGAAATTTCACGCTCGTTAATTATGCATGCGAAATTAATTTCCATTCGAGAGATCCCGGCTCGCCCTGTTCAATGCATTGTTAAGGGTTAAATATTCGAATTCTCTTACAAAAGGTAATAAAGTGAAATAACAAATTTTCCAAATGAAAATTAAAGGCGTGTTTAAAATAAATGATAGATACACTTTTGTTATAAATATTTAAAAAAATTTCCTAAACGATTGGACGAATCGCGCAACAAAGGGAAGACTTCGATAAGTGTCTCAAAATTTCAAATTTTTCGAAATATGAAAAAAAAAATCTAAATCGAAAGAATTTTTTGCTACTAAATTTCTTAAATATTCAAACAATTATACTTATAAAATAAAAATTTCGAAACAAAATATTCTCAAAATATTTCAAATTTTCTCCAAAGTTACACAAGATAACT
>NW_006263732.1:57481-64673 GCF_000469605.1 Apis dorsata | reverse complement strand
ATATTTCAAATTTTCTCGAAAGTTACACAAGATAACAATTTATACTTATAAAGTAAAAATTTCAAAACAAAATATTCCCAAAATATTTCAAATTTTCTCGAAAGTTACACAAGATAACAATCTAAACATGAAAAAAATTTTTTTTTAAATAAATAATCGTTGATTATTACAAAAGACCTAGATCACAAAAGATATATTTATTCATATATACATATAACAAAATATTTCAAATTTTCTCGAAAGTTACACAAGATAACAATTTATACTTATAAAATAAAAATTTCGAAACAAAATATTCCCAAAATATTTCAAATTTTCTCGAAAGTTTACACAAGATAACAATCTAAACGTTATTTAAAAATTTTTTTTTTTTTAAATAAATAATCGTTGATACACAAAAGATATATTTATTCACAAAGGAGTAAAAAATATCGTTCAAACTATCGCGCCTTTCCATGATTAAAAACCAGTCGACCAAAGAAATAGCCACGCTTTTGTCAGACACGTGTTTTTCCGAAGAAGTTTTTACGGAGAGACGGCACCTTTTCCTTTTTGCCGTATAATTCGCTGATCTTAGCGGCGTGCACCGTTCACCGGCTACATTCAGCCCGGATGTATTACTTATAAGGAGATGAAACATGAAAGGTGGTTAAGCTGACAGATGAAGAGGATCGTGTTCGAGCTAAGAAGCTACTGTTAGGACCACTCCTATTCCTTGGGTGGCCCCTTTAAAGTGGCCCGTCCGATCTTTCAACGGTGCATCGCCTGCTTCTTTCGAAAAAGAATTTGCGCGAGAAAAGATTTGCACGAGAGGTAAGGAGTTTCGTTGGAATGAAAGCTGTAAGAAAAGTAAGAGGAATTGTACGTGATGTGAATATCGTAATATCAAAAATATAGAGTTATCGGATATTTTTGTATTTTTTTTTTTTTTAGAAAATAATCGTATATCTATTTGTTCGATTCCTCGAAATTAAATTTCGTCAAATTTCGAAAAAGATAAATCATAAATTGTGATATAACGAATATTTGTTTATTTTTTGATGATTCGACTAAAATTTTTTTTTGAAAAGATAACAAATAAAATTGTTCGTTCGTCAAATTCTTCGAATATTTTTTTGATTTTATTTATTTTTTGATTCGATTAAAATTTTTGTGAAAAGATAACAAAAAAAATATTCACTCGTCGAATTCTTCGAAATTAAATTTCGTCAAATTCGCGTCAAAATGAAAATCAAAAAGATATGTAAATGTAATATAAATTGTAATATTAAAAATATAATGTTAACGTTGATTCAGATTTTTTTTTCTTTTTAAAAAGATAACAAAATAAAAGTGTTTATTCGTCAAAATTAAATTTTGCTAAATTTCAATGTATAATTCATTTATCAAGATATCAAAAGCGCAGGAGCTTGGATAGTTGTCGTATTAAACAATTAACTACAACGCGTACGATGTTTCGATCGATTTCAATAAAAATTGCAGTAAAAAATTTGAAAATACGGTCATAGGTAATACTCATGCATAATTCCCATAGATTTTTAGCTCGCCACGAGCGGTTCATTGGAATGCATGCATAAAAATTCACACACGCGAAAGAGTTTTTTGAAAGCTTTATAGAGACTCGTGCTTTATATCGCGTACGCCTGAAACTTTTACCTCCTTCGAGGGAGGATAATTCAGAAACTTTCAAAGTGAATGGCCCATTATTCCATGGAATGTCATTCTTAACCGAATGGCAGGAACAACTCGAGGCCCATTAAAATAAATACTGTCAGTTACCAACCAAAAAGAAAAAAAAAACCGGAAAAAATTGGTCGATAAAAAAAAAAGGACCTTCTTTTTTTCTCGATAGCTGAAAAATTCAAAACAAAACAATTTGAGAGCGGGTTTGGAAAGAGATAGGGGAAATAAAGTATATAACGAAGTGATTGGCGAATGGCCAACGAATTTGCGAACATCTGTCGCGTTCGAGCAGAGTTTTTTTTTTTTTTTTTTTTTCACATGCCGTTGAACATCACAGCCGTGCCCCGATAAAATATATTCTCCAACTATGCTTCGCGGATATATAACGATACGTCGAATAGTTTGACCATCGATTAATTACGAGCGCGTCGTGGAAATTTGATTCGTGGACGAGATTCCACGTCAAAAGCGCCCGATGATTCTCGTGACCCGTGTGTAACCAAATGATCTCCATTTTCCATAGAAGTTTCGTGTTTGCTGTAAACGTTTGATTGATTTATTAAGTGTGTGTATGTGTGCGGAAATTAACTTTTAACTTCGTATATAGGAATTTCAATTTTAATGCGAATCATTATGATCTCGTTACCTTTATTTATGAGAATTGTGAAAGATGGTGTACATTCTTTTTTTTTTTTTTTTTAGAAATGATTTTTAGATACATTTATTAGAGAAGATTTTAATGGGAGTTTGTTATGAATTTGTTCGAGACAATAGAAATTTTTCGAACATGAGAAAGAATTTTCCCTTCTACTTTTTTTTGTCAGAATCGTGTACAACAATTTTTGATTTTTCGTTCCATTTTTCCTCAGTACGGCTATTTTTTCGTGCTTATCGAAAATCAAGAAAAAAAACTCTTTCCTTCTCATGTATGTCAAATTTCAAATTTCGTGTCTATCTATTTTCTTTCAGAAGTATATTGCAAAGATAACAGATTTTTTTTTTGCCAAAATCTCCCTTCTTTTTCCCCCTTTTCATTTTCGATTCCAGAGATTAAACGACGAAGCGACCATCCTTCCCCTTCCCCTTCAAATTCGAACCGAAACATAGGGGAAGAAATAAAAGGGATAGAATCGAATCTCCCTATCTAGTTGCTCGGATTTCGAAAGTCTGAGAGGGATTTATCCTGCGGAATAAGTCGCACGATGACACGTCCTTTGGATTTGCGTAAAGAGAAAGGATGGCGAGGGAGGGGGAGGGGGAGGCTTTTTTGTCCCTGCCTGTTCACCAACCTCGCCGAAACTGTTTCTTTGGTCATCTTTCACTGCGAAGGATGACGAATAGCCCGGTTTTTTTTTTTTAACCATGAAAAAACAGGAGGAGGGAATAAAATATGGAGAAAATAGCAGGAGGGCTGCTTGTAGACTTTTTAATAAAAAAAAAAAAAAAAAAAAACTGAACGAGAAATGATAAAGATCGTCGGGGCTTTCGCTTGCTGGCCCTTTCTTTGTCTTCGACGATAATTTTAATTTCAAGATTATTAAACTGTAAGACATCCTTATAAAAATATTGTGTTAATTATTAGATATTTCTGCTGTTACATTTTTAATAATTTTTCTTCGCGTCTTATTTCATTCGTTTACGATAAAACTGGTTACTTTGAAAATTATACAAATTATAATCTTTTGATTTCTTCGATTCGATAAAATTCGAGAAAGAAGATTTGTTTTTTTTTTCCAATTTTTCAAGAATTAATTATTATTAAAAATCAATATTCATCAATATTCTGGAAGAATGATTTTTGTATCGTTGTCTAAAAAATCACATACACAGAGATACATTCCTTTTTAATTTCTCTTTCTCATGGAAATTATATTTCCATGCCGGATATAACGTGAGAAAAAAGAAATATCGAACTAAATGGTTCTTTCGGTAGAATTTCTTTCAAGAGTGTATCCTCGAGTGTAACGGCTTTTCCACGCTAGAATTTTCTAGAATTCCCTAGAAGTTGGTTGAAAAACTGTTCTGTACCGAAACCCATGCAATCTGGCATGCCAGCTACACACGCGTATGTATTTATCGTGCCATTCGAACTTTGGAGAATTTCTTTTCGAGGATTTTTCGCGATTCCTGGCACCGAATCGACGATCAAATAGTAAATCGAGCTTTTAAAAAAACGCGAATACATTGAAATATTCAAGGAATATTGCTCTTGAGTGTCACTTCTTTTTTTTTTTTTTTTTTCGCTATAATAATTACGAATGATTAAACGAGATTCTCGATGTAATATTCATTAATTGCAGTTTACATTGACTTTTATTCAGAAATCGGTAAAAATTATTATTTTCGAATTCACCAATGAAAGATAAAAATTATTGAGAGCGAGAAAAATTTTACTCACACGAAAGAAATTTCAAATTTCGAATGAATTTTTTTAGATATTTTTTAGATCGTGACTCTTTGAATTTTTTCATAGAAAATTTGAAAAAGGATTTACACGTTCGATGTAATAAATGTTGAGAGCGATTGAACATTTTGCAAAATTGCAATGGCTTTGCAATATTTTGTTATCGTTTAATATGATAAAAAAAATATAAAAAAAATTTAATATAGGATTGTTTCAATATATGTACCTTTTTCTATTTTTTTTTTTTTTTTTTTTTTTTTTTTTTTTTTTTTTTTTTTTTCATTTGACGAGAGAATATTTTCTGGAATTTCTATCGAGGAATTTAATGAAAAAAAATTGATTTCTCATCAATTCTGTCCATTCTTTCATTCTAAATTTATGATATAAAATGTATATGAACAAGCATATAGTAGCTTTGTATGAATCTATCATTCGTATGTAGCTTCAAACAGATGTTGACACATGACGCTGCTTGTGATGCATTATGCAATATGCAATATTCCCATTCCTATGTACATAGGAATTATCGAAACGTGAATTAACATCGTATATATATCTGTGTGTGTTTGTGTATGTGATATATTTAATAACATCTAAGAATAAATTGAGAGAGAATCTTGCGATACTTTTTGAAATATTTCGAATCAAAATCAAAAACATAAATTAGATTCAAAATTGAAATATCAAGTATATCAATCCCAAATCAATATCAGAAAAGAAAATTTAGTATATTTGAAAATAAAACCTCTTTAATTATTCATTTGAATCCATTCGAATTCTAATCTGAATAAATTCCATCAAGTTAAAACATTTCAGAAAATAAAAGCAAGAAAAAAGAAAGAAAGAATACAGAGAAAGGCAAACGTTGATCAGAGACATTGAAAGAATATTAAATTAAATTGTTGAGTTTCATGAGAATCAAATACATGAGATTCAAAATTAAAATATTAAATATATCAATTCAGAATCAATTATTCAAATCAATATCAGAAAAGAAAATTTTACTAGTACATTAAAAAATAAAACACTTTAATAATTCATTTGATCAATCCATTCGAATCAAATCTAGACAAATTCCATCAAGTTAAAACATTTCAGAAAATAAAAAATAAGAAAAAAGGAAGAAAGAATACAGAAAAAGACAAACGTTGACTAGAGACATTGAAAGAATATTAAATTAAATTATTGAGTTTGAAGAGAAAATTAAGCACAAACTAAATTCAAAATTAAAATATAAGTATATCAATTCAGAATCAATTATTCAAATCAATATCAGAAAAGAAAATTTAGTATATTTAAAAGTAAAACCGCTTTAATTTATTTGATCGATCCATTCAAATCCTAATTTGAACAAATTCCATCAAGTTAAAACATTTCAAAAAATAAAAGCGAGAAAATCAGTTGATCAATTGACACTGAAAGAATATTAAATTAAATTCATTCGATCAATCTGTTCAACTACACGTAAACCAAAAATTCTGCACGATATTAAAACATCTCGATAATTCATTCTAATTTTCTACTAATAAAATCTACTCGTTTAACCAATCCATCCAAATCCAGTTCCACATCAAGTCGAATCGCAACTCCAAAAAGGAAAGGCGAGAGAAAGGAAGGAGAGAAAAGAGAGGAAGAAAACATAGAGGCAGTCACTCGATGGAGTGGAAATTTATTCATGCGAATCTGTTTCACGAGAACCAGTGTGTTTCCTTCCTTCCTTCCTTCCTTCCTCTCCAGCAAAGGGAAAAAAGAAACTGGAATTTCTTCCGACTTCGTTGACACCCTCGCGTCCATATGCCTCACGTACACGTTTGCCACGTTGCGTGTGCGTGCGACGAATAAATCTCTCGCCTCTCCCCACCCCTCTTTTCCAAGTCCTCTCTCCACGAGCCGAGGATAAGATGGGATCACGCGACGACGTTGAAGTACTTATCTAAATATGATTTTCTTATTTGAAAGAAATTCAATATTGGCAAGGAGAAGGGCTCCGTGGACCGGCCCTTTACACACAGTAAGAATCCGAACGAGCGTGTGACGATATTGACGCGCCGAGCAAATTCGCCGATATGGAAATTTTTTTAATGCGAGAGCGAGGAAGATATGTAATAGTAAAAGTTTTATTGTTTTTGGGATCGAGTTTGATTTTGATTTTTATTTCGATCGGGATTATATCGATTGGGTTGCTTTTTTTATTTCTAATATTGTTAATTTCTTTATAATTAATTAATATGGAAAATTTATTTTAATTTTGTAAGAAATTTTATGGGGATATTGAGCAGTAGTAAAATTTATAATTGAACTACTATCGATCAGATTGTGTGGAATTTTTTTATTTATTTCTAATATTTTTGTATAATTTATATAATATATGGATCGGGATTATATCGATTCGATTGTTTTTTTTATTTCTAATATTGTATTTTTTTATAATTAATTAATATGGAAAATTTATTTTAATTTTGTAAGAAATTTTATGGGGATATTGAGCAGTAGTAAGATTTATAATTGAACTACTATCAATCAGATTGGAATTTTTTTATTTATTTCTAATATCGTATTTTTCTGTAATTTTTATATGGATGTATTCAATCGGGATTATATCGATTGGATTGTTTTTTTTATTTTTAATATTGTATTTTTTTATAATTAATTAATACGGAAAATTTATTTTAATTTTGTAAGAAATTTTATGGGGATATTGAGTAATAGTAAAATTTATAATTGAACTACTATTCAGATCAGATTGTGTGGAATTTTTTCATTTTTAATATTTTTCTATAATTTACATATGGATGTAACGGAAAATTTATTTTAATTTTGTGAGAAACTGTTGTATTTTGGGAATATTGAATAGCAGATATATAGATGGTAAATATTTTTTAATTGGATGCAATGGAGAGAAAATACATTTTGCTATTATTAATATAATTCTTAACAATTAACAAGAGAAATGCAAGATAGATTTGCCTGTTAAAAACTTAATCGTAAAAATTTCGATAAAAAAGTAAAAAGTTTCAAACTTTTACAAATTACATTGAAACCGATAATAAATATAAAAGTCTCGAAGATAAACACTTTTTACGATATTTCATTGGTAAACAAGAA
>NW_006263732.1:53312-57226 GCF_000469605.1 Apis dorsata | reverse complement strand
AAAAAAAAAAAAACTAATCGAAGGATCGATTCACCATAAAACCAACAAGCGGAACAACCGATTGCGTATCAAAACGCAGTTTGAGCGGAAGGGCGTTCGACGAGATCCTTTGTTAAATGTTGGCCAAGTCTGGCGTATTTGTGACACGCAACGATGAAATTGGAAAACTTTACCGGTATTGCTTTCCCGCACCGGCCCATTAGTCATACTAGGCAAACCGGCGGCAAGCGGTATTTATTTTTGCACGGTTGCTTTCTCATTTTACGCGCGCCATTTTGTCCATCCCCCGCCATCGAAACACGAGAGTTAATTAAACGAAAATTCAACGAAAATTCGAGAGAGAAAAAAACCATCGTCCCGAAAGAACCGTAGGATCGTGTAGAATAGATTAAATTGGATTAATCCAAGATTCCTTCGTCACTTTCGTTACTCCATCTAGCTAAACAGTGAAGAACTAACGCTAGAACTTTTTGTTAAAAAATTAATCATAAAAAATCGTCGACTAATCGTTGAATTCCTCTCAAAAATCTCTCCTAAATTCCTCGACCTGGCTCAACGTTGACTGGCCATTGAAAGGAAAATTATCGAGAGAGAAGAGAAATTAGAAATCTAGATTCAGTTTCGGTTTCTCGAAGGCTCTCGAAGCATTTTACTCCTCGCGAATCGATAAAGGGAAAATTAGCGGGCGGGCAACGAGAAAACTTTCTCCCTGAGAAACCTAAAATTGTAAATTTCCCGACTTGAACGAGTTACCCGCCAGCTTTTTTCCTCCTTCCTTCACGCCTCTGTCCGGCTAAAGAGCATTAAAGTTAACAGATTGTTAGAAATCCTCCAACGGAATCTCCCTGATGCTAAATGGAACTCGTCAAGAAAGAGAGAGATAGAGAGAGAAACTTTAAATTCCGATTTATAAAATTGTCCGAGGTTGGCAGAAACCGATGATTCTGAGATTATTTTTCTTTTCGACATTGATTTCTCTGAAATTTAAAATCTTTCTTATTTTTATATTTAATTGGAATTAAAAGGAAATGGAATAATTTTAATAGTTATATTAGTTGTGTATAAAAGAAATTATCTGTTGCACAACATTATCCTTATTAAATTAAATTGTAAACTTGTAAAATGATCGTATCTTTGTGACATTCAATCAAATTTGTAAAATTAATGTAATAATAGAGAACGAAGATTGGTAGAACTCGATCGTGAATTCCTCTGAAAATCACTTTACAGGAATACACAATCCAGCTACGTATCGTAGGATTTCAAACACAACAAAGTAAACTGTAGTAAACTGACGAGCCTCGATTTGCATGGTTTACAGGAAGTTACAGGATTCGACGTATTATCTGTGCACAACAGAATCTCAACCACCATAATCTTGTACGACACAATCGAGGGAACGAAGTATGAGAGAGAGGATAAGGGAAGAAAAAGTAAATACCGTTGAATTTATTGAAAATTTTGTTAAAAAATTAAAAAACCTTTCAGCAACAGAAAGATCGATCGCTGCGCTACTTTTCTAAAAAGTTTGGCATGAAAAAGTTCTCGATTCGATTAAATTTTTTCTTTTATTGGATTTGGAAAACAGGGTATTGGAATTTTTAAAAGTGAAAAAAAAAGAAAAAAAGATTTTGAGAAACTTTGATTTTTCGAATTTTAAATTTCACAAATTTATCATCTATAAAACAATCTAAACTTTGACTCAATGGATTTTCTTTCAAAAAATGTAAAAATTACGAAACTTTCCATTTGCTTGCAAACTTTCCAAATATTCGCACACAACAATTGTATGCATCAACATACAACGTACCTTTTATTTTCAATTTCATTATATTTCTCTTCACTTTTATCTTCCTATCGAAATTTTTGTATCGAAAAATCGGCCATTCCCGCGTTGAACATATTAAACTGAAATTACAAATTAAAGGAATTCAAAAAAAAAAAAAATCTGATAAATTCATCGCGAAACACTCTTCTTCCCAGATCCTGCTGATCGAATCGGCTCGAAAATAAAAGAGACCAACATTCGTAACAAATCCTCATGAATAACTATCCGTAAAACGTGCACGTTATTTAATCGATATTCGAAGCCTTTTTTTTCTCTCTCTCTCTCTCCTTCCTCCAGGCAATTAATCGACGAAGAACAAGGGAGGGGGGAGAGGGATCGAAAGTTTTTCCTTTGAAACGTGGTGATGATATCGAAGTGCCGGTCACGTGCAACTGATGGCGGCTGCGTACTAAAAATGAAATTACTTCGTTGGCCTCGGGCTAGGGAGAGGGGAGGGGAGGGGGAGATTGTTCGAGGGAAGGAAGGGAGGGGAGGGGAAGGAAAATAGAAAAGTTGTCCTACGATTATCGGCCTGGGCAAAGGTGCGTCCCTCGGCCAAGAGCTCATTTCCGATTTAACGATCGGAAGCGAAGAGGAGGAAGCGCGGATGTTTCGAGCGGATCAGCTTCCAACTTTATTATCGGGATCGGTAAAAACGAGGTGGAATCCGTGGATAAGGAAACTTTGCCGATTCGAGTAAAATGTTATCCAATGATCTTTGCAAAGATGTTGTAGGCTTGTGAAGTTTTTCGTTATAAAAACGCGTGAAAATTTTGAGGTTATGTGAGAATTATTAGAGTTTTGTTTACATTTGATCGAGCGAGGAGGATATCGATAAATTGTCGATTTTAGAATTTTTAGGAAGGGAATAATCGTACTTGGAGTAAGATTTTCAAATATTATTAAAGTTTTGGCTCATTTTGATATTGTGAAAAGTTTTTAAATTTTAGAAAAGAATTATATATATAGATCATATACATAAAGTTTTATTTAAAAATTAGAATTTTCGTTAGTTTTTTTAATTTATAACAAAAATTATAGATTAAATAGATAAAAGATTTTTGCGATTGACTATATATATATATGTATATACAAGTTTGTCGAGTCATTTGAATGAATCGAATGTGGTCACGAACTGGATAAAATGGACTATAAAATGATAATGGGATTTCAAGTTTTAGTATGTATAAAGATTTTGATCTTGTCCCCAGATCTTCTAAGTTTGAAATGAAATGAGATGTATGTGTGTGTATGTGTGTGCGTGAGTGAATTAAGCGAGTGAAATGGTAATAAAATTCTGGATCGTAAATTTTAGACAACGATTGGGAAGTTTATGCTGACACGGTGACTGCGTATTTAAAATTCTTTAAAAGTCGACATTCCTTCGATTTTTTTCCTTTTTTCCCTTCTCAGACGACAACAAAGTCGTATATTCCAAATGGATACCGATCAATTTTCTCCTTTTGAAATTTTTGCAACGTAAATTTTCCCAGAAAAAATTAAAAAAAAAAAGAAAAATATATTTTTATTTCTTCCTTCTCCAAAAATCTTCCAACGGATCGTAAAATATACAATATTACAATATCTTCTTAAAATTTATACCCAAAAATCTAAGAATTTTAATTCATCGATGCTAAAAAAAAAAATCCAAAAAATACTCGACTCCATTTTAACATCCCATCGAAGGATTATAAAAAGAATTATAAAAACTCAGAATTATAAAAAGAAAAACTTGTCGTAAAACGAACTCTTAACGATTCTTTCTAAAAAAAAAAAAAAGAGAGAAAAAAATAATTTCTTCTTCCCTTATCAAAGGATCTTTACAAATCGTAATTGAACTTTTACAAGAGTCACAAACTCTTTATTACACTTTTCGCAATAGCTTATCACACGAGGATCGATCATCGAGGTTGTTCGCCTTCGGCGTAATTATTTCTTTTCCCGCGTGATCTTTTCGCCGCGATCGAGAGAGGAGCGCTTGCGACTGATTTATCGCGCGAAATTGCACGGCTCCGTCCAAATTACAAACCGAAGCCGCGATAATCGCGCGCAGAATTTCCGGTTACGTAAGGAGCCCGACCAGGCG
>NW_006263732.1:52833-53073 GCF_000469605.1 Apis dorsata | reverse complement strand
CCCCCCTCCCCGCACCGCCAGCCGGCTTACATAACCTCGTCGTCTCTATGAATCGATAATGGCTTCGCCTTAACTAAGGCACGCCTTAAACGCGTGGACCTCTCCAAGATTTCCATCTTTCCTTTAACAATGAAGTGAGTGAAAAGTTACGTCGAGTATGGGTTGGAAGCAAGAGTAGGAAGCAAAGGGGGGGAAATTGGGCGAGCTTGATCTTCGATTGAACGATTGACCAGTCTTTTG
>NW_006263732.1:32385-52649 GCF_000469605.1 Apis dorsata | reverse complement strand
CGGATATAATATCGCATAACGGAGTAGAAGAGAAAAATAGAGTGATTTTTTTTTTTTTTAAATATTGTGATAACTTTTAGCAATGAATATTGAATAATTTCGTAAGAAAAAGAAATAAGAGATATTGTATAATAAAATTCCGTCGATAGAAAAATTGTAATGATTCTATGATCTTTATAAAAATTGTTTTGATGACGAGCTGGTGATTTCACAGGGATTGAATAATGTTTCAAGAGATACAATTCTGGAAATAAAATATTCTTTTTTAAAGGAGGAATTTATTATTTTAGCAATGTGTACGGCTTTTGATTGATATAAACTGTTTTCGTAGAGGGGATGCTCTTTTAACGGAACTTGTTCACTTTGATGAATGATGCGAAATATGCAATTATATGTTAACGTGGATAATATCTGACACGGTATATAGTTTAACAAGTAACAAATAGGAATGCATGCTTTTAGACATGCGAGTTTCTATTTACATTTCAATGGAATATAATATTGAAATATTATGCTAAAATATGATGATTTATAGGTATTCCAATGTTCCCCATCTGTCACGAACCTCTCAAATAATTAACCGGGCGAACGACAACAAAATATTATAATTAAAATGATCGATGGTGTATTAACGTCGTATTAATGGCTTGCTCTTAATATTAATGTAAGTTTTCTCTCTAATTAACCGTTCCGTGATATTGTGAACGAGCGCGGTTTTTACTCGTTTTTAAACGAGTGCCGGCGCGCGTTGGGCGTGTCCGATTTTTTACGTCCGAGTGAAAGTTCTACTTTCATCTCTAAATTATTCCCAGCTTCTTGAGAAACCAATTTTCGAAGCAACGAAGAGGAATTACGAATTCTTCAATCTGTGATAACCAATTTGATAAACCGTGTGACAAACCGTGTGACAAACCGTTCGATCATTTCGACGGCTTAAAAAAAAAAATCACGTGAAGGGAACTTTGGAGAGAATTTTTTCTTTCTCTTTTTTCTTTCCTCCTCTGCAATAGGAACGAATACTTGTCGATTTTTAATTCCCGTTAAAAACGATTTACGATACAATCCATTTTGAAGAAGGAACATAACCTATATCCATAACCCTCGAACCGACGATATTCAAAAAATTATATCTCGGCCGATAAAACAGACACAGACAACAATAATGGAACCAATATTCGCAAAATGGCCCGCGGAGAATAAATAAAAGAAAATAGGCAAGTTTTTTTGGCAAAGGCGATCCAGAGACGAGTGAGCCTCTCACCTTGCACCAAGCATTATATTATATCCCATACGTACAACTTGGCAATGTCGAAAAAAAGGCTCGTTACAACGGAACGGCCGAGGCCCAACATCGTGTACGACGTTCGCAGACGCAATTTTCGACGATGATTTACGCTGGTGCGTTATGCTTGTCGACTTAATTGCTCGTGAAACATTGGTCAAGCGGCGAATAAACATCGGCGCGCAGAGCAAACAAGAATATAAAATAACGGATCCGGTCGCGCCTAATTGATCGAGAGAGGGTGAATCGCGTTTCTTTTACCGACACAGTCGATATTTTCCGCGGCCATGGTGTTAAATAAGGGAATCGTTTCCCCTATTTACGCGCAACATTTTTTTTTTTTTCTCGTTTCTGTGTATTTATGCGCGCGCAAATTCTTTGAATTCTTTGAATGAGAAAGTTGGATGATTGTAACAACCAGGTTGTTGGTGTGGTATTGTTGTGATTGAGAATCATTAGATAAAATGGAAATTATTTTGAGAAATTGATTTATTTATTTATTTTAAAGAGATTGTTGATGGGTTCTGGAAATATTTAGGTATTGTTGAGAAATTTAGTGGTAGTAGAAAATTGTTGAGAAAAAAGTGTAAGAGGATGTTATTATATTTTCATAACAAATTTGGGAAATGTTAATTATATATGGATATTGTTAAACAAAGATATTTAATGTAGGTAATGATTAGTATTTTTGTATTTCGTATGGAGTAACGTTTCGTATGGTTGTGACACGTGCTTATCTCGACAGGAAACAAGAAGTTGTAAGAAAATACCATCCCATTTCTGCCACCTAATTTGCAAACCGCAATCTGTCATCAACATGTACCAATGTATGCATCTCGTTTAGCACGGATCTCCATTTCTCATGCTATTAGGTATATCTATCTCTGGAACGAATCTAAACAGACAAGACTCTGAAAATTATTGTACAAACAACTGTTAATAAAAAATAAATTTTAGAAAACTTATACTAATTAATTTCAAAATTCTTTCCATATACAGACTTATCTTTCTGATTCTATGGGTCAAAATAAAAATTGTTGTACAATTCTGCAAATTATTGTACAAATGTTTTATTGATAGAAAATTTTAAAAAATCTATACTAATTAACTTGAAAATTCCTTCCATGTATAGATTATCTTTCTGATTTTATAGGTCAAAATAAAAATTATTGTATTAGCAAATGTTTTATCAATAGAAAATAAATTTTAAAAAACTTATACTAATTAACTTCAAAATTTTATATACAAACTATCTTTCTGATGGGTCAAAATAAAAAATTGCTGTACCTATACTAATTAACTTTAAAATTCCTAAGATATACTTTGGATATCTTTGGAAATCTGATTCCAGGGATGAAAATAAAAATTGTTGTACAAAAATATCGATTGATCACTTATTAAATTACACCCAATTTAAGTTAGTCTCTATATTGTATCTCTATATTATGTCCCACAAAAATCTGCATTAAATCTTACCTACAGTGGAAAAGTCAACGAAAAATTCCTACTAACAAGAAGAAGAATCTTTTGCTCTAAATTCCCAAAATCCAATCCATTCGTGCCAATCAATAATAAACTATCTTTTCCACTAATTCAAAACTTTCCATCCACGATCCCCTTTCAGAGAGGAATCAGTTCAGAAAACAATCATCGTAGCTCACGGGGCGATCTACCGCGGATCGATATCGTCCCGGAACGCGAGTCGCGTGCAAACGTACGCGTCGTCCATCAACACGAAATATCACCTCTAAAATCGACGTAATCCCGATAACCCGTGTCCCCGGCCGAACTCAATTTCCACCTTCGAGAAAATCCATTTTCCCGTTGAAAGATGAACTTCCGGGGAGAGGGAGGGGGGACATCCATCGACTTTGGTACAATACTTCTTCTGATCTTCCAGAAGTGGAGAGAGAAGTGGAAAGAGGAGAGGAAGAAGAAAAGTGTGTAGTGGATGCACTCTCGATTTCTATCGGCTAATTGGAACGACGGTGACAGAGGAGGCCGGGACCGGAAGTGGTCCTCCTCGACCAACCTGCGAGCGCTCTTGGCTTGTTATCTCGCGGTTTTCGTTTATCTGGGATTACTTCTGGGGAAGAATTGGCGCGAGGTAAAACCAGATATAAATGGGGGAATAAGAGGGACAAGGTGGCGTATATAGAAAGATAAGGGGTGGATGGAAGAGAGGGAAAAAGAAAGGAAGGAAAATAGGGAAGAATGGAGGAGAAGCGCGTTTTTCTTTTCTTTTTTTTTTCAAATGTGGAAAAGAGAGAGAGACGAAAGGAAGGCACTCGACAGGCAACAAAGAGTTTTTAAGTTGTTGACAAATTAGGGAATAAAGAAGTATCGTTCGATTGTACAGCGGGATGGAAAAATAATGGGAAGAGAGAAAGGAAGATGTAAAGAAAGCACGTGGTGGTCTTTTAAAAGGTAGAAAAGAAAGAAAGAAAGAGAGAAAGAAGGGAGAAAAAGGAGTTAAAGAGAAAACTATCTGTGGAGGAGGAACAAAGAGTTAAATTGTCGATAGAAGGGAAGAAAAGATGAGGGCTAAAAGGGTGAAACTACTTGATGAGAAAGAGGCAACAAAGGGTTAAATTGTTGAAAAGGAGGAATATAGAATACGTAGGGAAGAATGGAGGGGAAATTGTTAAGTATCGTTCGTAAATCTTCTCAAAGGGTTTCCTTCTCTCTTTAATGGATACAATAAAAGGGATAATTATTGTTAATTGCGTTTGGAAGAAATTCAAACCTTCTTCCTCCCCTTTGAAAGTAACTCGCGAGTTAACGCCTTTAATACGTCGATTCTTCCTCGTCCACGTTTAACCCGATTTCGTTGTTTCACGGCGATGTGTACGGAGGACAGAGTGAGAGAGAGAGAAAGAGATAAAAGGAGGAAGATTCCAGCGAAGGCAGCGAGTCTTATTCTTCGAATCTTTCGGTCCTGGCCCTGCAGCGAGAAAAAAACGGGTCGTAATTTAAAATGGCTTTAAGAAGAAATACGTTCGACGATAGTTAAGACTTGGCCCGTAAGCCTTAGCATCAGAAACGAGGTTGCGCGTGGATGGGGGAAAGGGGAGGGGGATCGATCTGTCAATTCGAGTCGAAGATTCTCTGGGAGCGTCGCTCACTTTTAGATCGTCTGAAATCAATGAACCCCTTAAAAGGCATTTGCCCTGGAGCGACCGTGAGGAGATAAAGAAGACGTACTGGGATCACGTAAAGGAAATCAATCAGTGCGATTTATCCGTTTGGAAGTTTTTATTTTTTCCCTGGAGGAAGTTTTTGTTTTTTTATATATATTTATAATTGCAACCTATATATGTATTTTTTCTTTCCTCTTCTTCCGTGATAATTATTAAATCAATAATATTCATCTTGGATAATAGAAGGAATTTTATGATTTGACGAATAATGAAAATGAAAATTCGAAACGATGATTGTGTAATAAAAATTTGTACACGTGATAAATATATTCGGCGATTAGAAAGTAATCAATATTTATCGATATAATGAAATATCATATAATCGATACAATGAAAGAGTAGCAGCAAAAACAAAGATAAATAATTAAATTTCTCATTCAGAAATTGAAAATTCAGAAAATTCTTTTTTAAATTTCCTATAACTTATACAATTCGTTCACAAAGAAAAAAAAAGAAAAAAAAATAATTCGATTTAATAATCGACATCGAAAAGTTCATCATCAAGGCAGATTTCCCGTGGCAGCGATACGCGTCATCTCGTGCCACGATTTCGGTTCCATCGTTCGAAAAAAATTGTGGAAAGCAATCCAGAGTTATTTTGTAGCCGCGCGGCTTTTGATTATCGCGAGGTTTGCGGTGTTGCAGCCATCGGAAGCGCGTGGATAAATCATCGCGATCGAAAGCAAGAGCCGTCACAAAAGATTGCATACCAATATTAGATGTTAGGTACAGTTTCTGTAATAATTTTTGGCATGTAGAATCTATCGATTCTGGTTTATTTAAATTAGGCAGCAACAGAATTGCTGAAAGGGATTTTAAATTTTAGAGAGGGAATTTATCAAGTTTAAATTTTCTTCTGATAACTTTTAGAAACTTAGGTAAGTTGAAAAAAAATTGTGTATCGTTGATGATGGTGTGGAACGTATTTTAAACTCTATACAATGTGTTTAACGACTACACTGGTTAAATGACAAGTAGGGAATTACACGTGACCCTCAATGGAGTCAGTGTGCCTTCTATTGTACGATCTAACCGCCATCTGGCGTTCCCTGTCCTATATTATACGTAGAGATTATGTGGGATTATTGTTCAGCAGGTGGCAAGCTTGTATCGTGCGATTGAATTCGAGAAATGTCCCTTGATTTCTAAAGCTAGATGGTTTAGATTATGGGATTTGAAATAGGTTGGGAGGGGATAGATTATCTTTTTGAAAATAACGGTAAATTGAAATACTGACATAGAGAGAGTTTGCGTTTGTGATTGATGGTTGTGAAAATGTGATTTGTGCAGAATGAAATGACAAAGAAATTGAAGTGTTTTCTTGATGATTGCTCATCTTGTGCAAGTATATTGCATCATGCTTCGCGTAAATTCTTTTTCTTTTTATGAAATTAAGTAAACTCGGAGTTTTATTCACTTGAATTATTGGTTTCGATTAATTATTGTTATTGATCGATCTTTTGGAAAAATTATAATACAGGAAACGAAGAATGTTAGTAATAACGACAAGAAAATAATGAATTATACAATAATTCATCAATTAAATTTATATCTATTCACACGATGTTTGTTCAATAAAATAATTAGTAAAATTTATTCATCGATAACAAGGTCTTAAATTAATCATCTTTGAACATATTAACTGCACGCGGATAATAAATTTACAATTACTTAACACCTGCGTGCCTTGCACAACCCCTACAGCCCATAAACCCTGTCTAGTGGCCATCGTGACAACCACTCGAATAAAAGTCTTTCACCATCTGGACGCGCATCATAAATTTCCCTTGCGGTAGTAAAAACGTAATAAACCATTCTTCGCACTTAACTAGCAACCACTGAAAAATTTTCGAACTTCGTTCCGCCGTGGCAAATCGTTGAAAAAAAAAAAAAACGTGCCGTTTGAGAAACCACAATGAAGTCAGATCATCGAACCCACCATGAACTCGGGTTTCAGTACACTTGCGCGTAAATTTAACTCATTTTAATTATCCTGCAAAATTCTACAATTATACATCATAAATTTAAACTCTGTTTTAAAAATTTCAGATTAAAACAATCGAAACGATTTATATATTAAAAAATTTCATTTTCAAAGTTCAAAATCATTGTATATACCTATTTTTCTCACGATCCCTTTGTCCCGATTACTTTCACTGCCATCCAAAGTTTTACGATTCCATCCATTAATTCCATCCAACGATCGTTTTAATTATCGCGAGTGAAGAACTGTTCGATCTTTCTTCACGAATAATTCGAATTTTTCGTACGTGAAAAATCATATATCGCCAATACGATGAATAATTTCTTCAGATTCGAAGAGGAAAAAGTTCTCCCGATCCGCCGCCATCTTCGAAACGGAAGAAATCGAAACGGCCACGGCGCTCCACGGTCTTTTACGGCTGTTTTGTAACACGACTCGGGAGTGTAATTCGGTATACCGGCGAGCTCGATAAGGCAATTAAGCGGGGAACAATCGGGAGAACCAACGTGGGGGATTACACGGCCGTATTTCCATCGGCCTCTAATGAACCGAGCGTGCATAAGTGTTTCTGAGCGCCGTGGCCGCGGCCGAACACGCCCACGTGAACGCAGCCCAGGTGTTTTAGGAGATGGTGGAATGTTGGCCGCACGTGTTTCGTGATCCATATGCGCGTGGACCGCGACCCAATGGACAATCTGACCACCCCCCTCCCCCGCAAGCTACGTACGTTCGTCGTGCCTCCGCGTGGATATCGGCCGGATGGGAGATTACACGGTGCTTGGCTTTCATCTGCCAAGATACTCGCGGTTTCGATTTGATGCATTGGTTGGAAAGTGGAAATATACGATTCTAGAAATAAGTGAATATATATATCTATATATAAAGAGAGAGAGAAAGAAAGAGAGATCTATCTGTTTGAAGGGCTGCTTGGTTAGGTTAGGTTGCATCGATGTTGAGAGTTTATTTGTGAGAAGGGAATTGGTATTAAATCGTCGGCTCTGTTGTGGTAGTAGTAGGTCTGTTCGTGATTAGACAAGAGTGTAATGTGTGCTCGAATGGATTGGTATTTCGAGAGAGTATATATTAAAGTATCGGATCAGTATTAATCAAGTTCCATTATTAAAGAAGACACTGTTCTATCTATATTGAGAGGTGCAAGGGAGGAGGAGGAGTTTGAAACAACGCCATTGAAAAATTCACCACAAACTCCACTTATCCACTCCATCACTCGACACGAAACTCTTCAAATATAAACCACCGACTAATTCCCCGAGCAACGAAAGTACACAAGTTACTTTCGTTGCTTGCCAATCGGCTCGATTTTTCCTTTCCTGAACGGCCGTTTTACGTTCATCTCCATTAACCATCCACGCTCCCTATTTCTATCGAGATCGACGTTTAAATCAGCCTCGCCTTCTACCCACGTCTATAATTAATAAACGATCTCGAATGTCGAGGGCGGTTGCCAGTTGATTAGGGGATTCGTTGAAACGAAGATGGCGGAGGAAGAGGAGGGCGCCACTGAGGAGACGCGACTCGCGGTTTGCACGCGATCCACTGCGCTTATCGGCTTTCCTCGCAAGCCGAGGAGGAGAAAGGAAGTTTCTACTCGCGACGTAATGAACGTAATGGCTTAACGCAATGGGGTCGGTTGCGAAGAATTCCTGGGAATCTCTCTTTCTCTATTTCTCTATCTATCTTCTCTATATGGATCGCAAATGGCCGGCTATTAGTTTCACCTTTGCCGTCTTCCAAGAATCACGAATCAATTTCATGCTCGTACAATTGCGAGGAAGGATATTGCCTTCGTTCGGGAGCTTTCCTTCGTTTCGCCGCGAGGAATCGCTGACCTTTGTGTCCAACTGGTGGAATGCCGATGAATTTGATCGCGTGTCGATGCATTTAGAGAATAGGAGAAAGAGTTATTGTTGGGTTGATAAAATTTTACGGTATTAAATCGTCTATTTCGAAGAGATAGCGTTCGATGAAAGTGGAAGAAAAACAAATGAAAACGAACGAAAGATCAAACGATACTGGGAGAACAACGTTTATTTCAATTAAACCGATAATTTATTATTGAGAGAACACATGTTGAGGCTATCATTAACAATCGTAATAAATAAAGATAATAGAAGTAAAATCGAAGATATCGATGTTAAGCGAGGGATACGAACTCGTGAATATACACAGATTTATCGATATTTGATTAACCTTGGAAACCTTCGTCAGAATAAATCTTAATAATATTTACAAATAAGAAGGCATTTTAATATATAACAAGGAAAAGATATTCTCTTACGAGATTCGTTAATTACAGTTAAATAATTAAAAGAGTGTATTATTCCACAAATTACATAGTCATTTTGAAGGTTGAAAATTACATGAGACATTTCAAAAAATGTGGAAATACGCTGCTGACGCCTCCGTGGCGCACCGGAATTTCCTCGCACCAACTTATTTACCACGTTCCATCAGCCTTCTTAATTGGTCGCTGCTAGATAGCTCGCGTTTCCTTTACGGGGCACATATTCCATCCCTATAATCATGCCGAGGTATATACGTGCCTGCGTCGACGTTGCGAGCGAAAAGGAACGTGTTAGAAAGCCTTGGAAAAATTTATCTGTTGCACTCAGGATGTTTCTTGTTCAAAGAAGGAACTCAAGATTTTTTTTATTCGCTCCACGATCCACTTTTTTCCACACAATTTTATAGGCAACAATAATTTATTTAATTGCAAATTATTTTTGGTTATATGGTTTATCATTTTATTTTCTTTTAAATATGAAAATATAATAGTGAAAATGAACAGTGAATGAATAGTGTTGATCTATAGATATGGCGCGTAATTCAAAAATGTTCAACGTTCTTTGAATTTGCATTATTGTAAATTTATTAAAAAAAAATTTTAAAAATTAAAATCGCTAATGAAAAAACGACAGGGAAATCAGGATACGATATAATTATATTTTCATTTTGTTACACGAGACAGATATAATTCAGTTTAATTGCAAAAAATTTATATAGCGGATTTTTATATCATGTTTAAAATTCTCTCTGTCATGTGCAAAATATGAATTCATATATCTCAAATGAATTTTATTTTGTTTTCTCTAATATATAAAAATATCATGAAAAAATTGGAAAATGCATGAAAATTTATTGCGAAAAAAAATGTATTAAAATAAATCGAATTGCCAATATGAAACGTCAACTCTGATCACGAATGTATCTTATTTATCCGATTGCAAACTTTAATCAAAATAATACAATGAGGAAATCTCGATTGTTTTTCCTTTTCCGTTTTCAAATCGGATTTTACTTTGAAAACTCCACGCATTGAAACTATCGGACTTCTTTCGTTTTACTTTTTCCTTGTATACACACGTATTTCGATTTCGAGTTCGAGTTAATGCGCGCAATAATTCAAATAGTGAACAAGAACAATAAATTCGACAATAATTCAACGAATAACAGATTAATTATTCGGTTAATATTTTCATCAACACATCATTAGAAATATCATTTGAAAGAATTTCGATGAAAAATTTTAGAACAAAAATAAGAAAGATTTATTAATTAAATAATTATTAATTGATCTTTAGATTGAATACTATTGGCATCTACAAATATTCAGTAATACTCATCACGAAATAACATCACAGTGTTATTCTAATGCTAGTCTAACCACTTTAACTATTACTATCACCTATCATGGCAATACTACCCTAACCACAATACTCCAATACTATAACAATGCTATCCTAACCACTTAACAACACAAGCTACATTAGAAATACTTTAAAGTACAATTTCAACATTCCATGATAATTCTATCTCTGGATCTTTTTACTATAATCTATTTTTTTATTACTACATAATAATATTGATAATAATAATATTATCTTAATTATTGCCTATACTAGATACTCCATAAAATTTTTTCAAACAATGTTATCATAATATCCAATTTCTAAAAATAATTTCTAAAAATAATTAGAATTCTATAATTCATTATTTGAAGTAAAATTTCAAAATTCTAAACAATATTTACATAATTTTAATACAATAAAATTCTTTAATGTCTCTAATATAATACAAATATGCAAATTATACACGTAGGACGTATAATAATGATTCGATCTTCGAGAAAGACAATAGATCTTGGTTAGAAATTCACAGTCAAGATTGTCATACGCTAGATCTACGATTCTCACGGCCGGTCGAGAGATTGATGACGCGTAATCGATTGGTATGCATCTACCACGACAATTGCGACATATTCCGGAGACGCAGATGACCTCGTGACAATTGTTCAAATCAATGAGATACGAAAAGTGACGTCGTTTGAATTAATTATAGAATCTGAGTACAATATTTATATGGAAAAATGAATTATATTGTTCGTATTAGTATTCGTTAAACATTTTTGAATCGATGATTTAAGATGAGATTTAGTAAAAATTAAACGTGTTCACGGATGCATTATTCATTGGAGGAGGCTTATCGCAACTATGAAGACTCATCGCATATTCAACATCGAATATATGTGCTGGATTAATATGAATTATCCTGTGAAATGTGAAATATCGCATGGAATGTGGGAAGGCGTAACGTGCAGAAAATTTGGCCGGAAATTGGACAGAAATATATGTGCATATCTTTACAAAATCAAATAGAATATTTTCTTGTTACGATAAATATCCACCATTATAATGAACAAATCAAAAAATTCAACATTTTGACAAAGTTTCAATCACAAAGAGAATAATAAACCAATTATCCCAACAATCTAAAACTAATCTAAAACCCCCGTCCAAAGAATAATTAACCGTCTCCAAACTCTCCCTCCCCCCCTCCAAAACCACCTAAGTAATCAATCCAATCCCCTTTGCAACCCAATCAGCGCACCGGCCAATCAATCCGCCGCAACTCTAAGAAATTCATCGAGCAAAAGCCACGTTTCTCTCTCCCTTTCCAAAGTTCGCCAATTCTCCGATAAACCAGCACAGTGTTGCAATCTATATACCTCCCCCTCTATTTCGTGAAAGCCACGTGGTTTCACGATACACTCGAGGGGTGTCTCGAGGGGGTTCCAGGCACGCGAATTAACCCGATAACGCGGGATTGTATCCGTGACTCGTAACGTTGGACGAGATATGAAAGGCTGCCGAATTCCATGGGTCACCATATCGTTCGAATGACTCGTCGGGCGGATGCGGAAACGAGGCGAGTTCGGTCTCTCGAGCGCAGTAAACATCAAACGTCGTAATGAAATTAGGTAGGCCCTTTGCTGCCGGTTGTTCGTGTGCGAACGCGTAATATCGTTTTCCTTGGCCCAAGAACTGTGCAGCGGCTTCGTTTTCGCGAGCATCCAGTGCTTCGAGGAATTCAGAGCGGGTTTCTTTTTTCCTCCTTCACTCGGTTGGAAAGAATGCGGGAATTGGCTGGCTGTGAGCTGTAAGTGGAATTCGAGAGTCTTTTTTAGTGGAAGGGTTCTTTAAGCGATTACCTTGTTATCGGTGGATTCTATTGTCTTAATGGATCAAAGGATTGTTGTGCAGTTTTGTTGGTTCATAAGGATGAATTGTGTTTTGCGAAATCTAGAATTGGTATATTGGTATGTTTTTCATAGATATCTGTCTAGTAATTAAAAAAAGTAAAATCAGAAATTATTTTATAATCATAAAATATATATAATTTATAATAATATTTATAATAAGTTTTATAATCTTAAAATTCTCATAAAGGTAAAAGGTTTATTTTATTTTTGAAAATAATTAGATCATTATACCAACTGGAATCATCTATTCATCCCCCTCCCCCATCATTAAAATCTTCCGTCATTCAGAATTTCCCAAATCAAAATGGTTGCCACTTACGTTTACTCACAGAAGTAAGGAATGATGGAAACGTCATTGGCAGTCAAGTGCAGGAAGGGGAGAACAACGTTATAAGCCACAAGCAAATTCTTTTCTTTGCAATTGCATTACGTGACGACGAAAGCCAGGACCCTCTAATATTAACGATAAAAAGCCCGGAGTGAATAGGGGAGGGAAGAAGCTTTTGTACTCGCAACCCCTATGGTTTCGTTACAAAGTACGATTCGTACAGGGAATCGAGGTAAATATGGGCTTTTCCCTCTCGTGTGTATGTACCTGCAATTGAAAAAGAGAATTGTTCCGTGGTAGTGAATTTGAATGTCTCTGTTAAATGTCGAGAATAATGTACCTTCGTTTCTCCTCTATTTTTATTAATGTTTCTTGTGAATAAACGCTGACACGAAAGATTGTTGCATTACAGTACGAATGAAATCGAAGTCTTCTTTCTGTGTTAAAGAAGCCATATAGATTAAGAGAAATCATGAAAAAATACTTAAATTTGAAATTTAATTATAAAAATTAATTAAATACTTCGTGATATATAATTGTATCGTGTTACTCATAATTATTATATTACTACTTATACTACTTTGAATGTAAGGTTAAAACGAAATCATAACACGAATCAAATAATATCAAAGTTTCAATTGTTATTTCGAAATGATATTTTGAAAAATGAGGGAATTATCAATAATACTTCCATTTCAAAAGTATTTTATACGCATCTGTAATTCTACACACAAATTCTATCACATCCACATCTGGTTCGAATCACATAACCTCGCACAAAAGGCCTAACAAATCGGTGTTCACGCGTCGCGAGGCACTATCAAACGGGATAAAGTGAAAGATCCTTCATCGACCTATCAAAGGATAACGGTAATCAAGCGATCTAGTCGGGCCATGGACGTCTCTACTTCGATCACGAGGTCAAACGTCGTCGCAAACGAGAGACACAGATAATATCGTCTTATCGATCATTTAACAAACAGAGCCACTCACGGCAATCCCATGAGGTTTGATTATTCCGATTCTGACGTACACGATCAATGGTGGCGCTCGATTCGCGATCGAAGCGCCTCCATTCCAAAAGCGGAAGTTTTCTGCGCTTCAATTACGCGATACGTTTCGTCTTGATTCTGTTGCGGATTCGCGTGCAAACGCTTCATCCCCTTGCCAACGGAGTTCCACACGATCGGATATTCCAACGATTATTTACTGTCCGTATAGTTGCGTGCTTCCACGTGAACGGGGCAATTTTTCTTCATTAGGAACGATAAGAACCGCTGACCGAACTTGATCTCGTTTGCATTATCGACTTCCGCTGCGTGACTGGCTTTCGCGGTATCGTTGCGTTCTTCGATCAATTACGACATCTCGATTTATCTTGTGAAAAGACGAATCGAAAATATCGAAAGAAAAAAAAACTGGATTCCGGTTCGAGTTCTTGCGAAGAAGTTTTGGAATTTTTCAGATTTTGTTGAATCACGGTGTAATGGAGTTTTTAAGGTATGATTTATTGAGATTTTTTGAGGTTATACCTTGAATAAAATTATATTTTTATGATTAGAAGTAAGACAATGGAAAGGAATTTTTATATTTTAAAAAATGCATTTTCGTTAGATATATATGGCAATTAAAAATGAATGATACGAAAAAAGATAATTATACACGTAAGAGTATCGAATCAATAGGTTATGTATTATTTCTTTGTGCATGTTAAAAAATGAGATTACATGAGATTACTTTAAAAATTAAATATTTACTATTATAACATCAAAAGAGAAACACAAATAAAGTGATATAAAATCGTTTAAATTGACTTTTGGCGAAACGAGAATCGTATCGCGGAATATGGAATGAATTATAAGAAAAATTTTCCGATAGAAGGATTTTTTGTGTCATCCATCAATACAAGAAAAGTAGTATATTCGCATACGGATATTCGGTTGATTACAATTGATCGCAACTGAGTTTTCTTGAAAATACGATCCCATTCTTTCTATGCGTCTTTGCGATACGGCTATCCATTTCCATTATACTCTCGACATTTCCTGAAAAATTGTGAGTCAAAACTACTCAATGAATTTATAGCTAATAAAAATCCAAAGCCTTAAATATCACACATACTCTAAGAATGAGAAAATATGAGGAAAGCAAATCTATGAAAAATAAAAGATATAAGAAAGAAAAGGAAAAAATTGAGGAATTAGTTAGAAATACACGTATAAAATGTAATGTATTAGGTTATGAATCTTCACAATTCTTTATTTAATTAACGTAGAAAATCTTGTAGTAAACAAATTGAAAACAAGAAATTTTATTTGCATCACGTGAAGATTCACCATGATGAATTTTTGATGAAAGAACCCTGCGGAACGATGATGGCTTGCGTTTAATTAAATTGTTTTAATTAATTCGACGTTTAATTAAAAACGTATTACGGTGAAATTGCACGATGTACTTTTAAGAAAACGCGTTAAATAGAGACTTATAGTTCATAAATAGTATAGTGTAGGCTTTTCTACATTAAATTGTTAGAATGTTTATAATATATTTTGGCTTTGCTATTTCTCATTTTAATTAACATTTAAGTCTATATTTCTTATTATATTGTGTTTCTACACACAATAATTTAAAATTCCATCTCTGTAATACCGTGTACGTCGCTAAATATTTTTAATTTTATCTCTTTCATATTTGAAATATAAAAAATGTTATATTCAATTATACGTTATTATAAATGTAAATTGTATTTCATTATTAATACAAAGATAGAAATTTTTTTAAAAAATAATATTAATTTACAAATATATAAAATTAATTATAAAACAACAGGATGCTGAAATTATATCGATAATTTCATGATCGCTTTAATTCGCAAGTCCAACACACGATATTAATTTCAACGACGATCTCACTTTAAAATTTTCGCATCGAGAATCGTATTTACACAGATGATAAAATTTAACGATTGGCGAACATTAAATTATATCCTCGAAAAGAAGTGATAACTGATGCACAGGATACACAGGAAATTTTATTCACGTGAGAAAAAGAATAATTCCGTTAAAGCCTCGCCATTTCGCTTAAATCGTGATTATAATATAAAAGCCTGCGATGTAAGCTACAATCCGCGATTATTTCAATTTCCGGATTAAATGAAATTTTATCTCGGTGTGTATGGAATCACATTCACGAAATATCGCGAATACACGGGATATATATACTCTCTAATGGACACGAAAAAAAAATAATAAAACTGAGATGAAAAAATATCCTTCGTCCACGGTATCGTGTTAACGTTTCCGGTTTCATGAAACGAGATCTCTCGATAGTTTATCTTCCCTCACAAACGAAAAATTTCATTGAAAACTGACGGATGGTGGTTCGACATTGGAGGAATATTTTACACGCTCGATAAAGATGAATTTAATTTTATTATAGAAATATTTCGTATTTCGGATGTACATTTTATATATTTTCTTTTTTTTCTTGTTGTTGTCGTTTTCTTTCTTTTTCGACCGAAGAAAATTGTGAAAGGGGCGGGGTAAAGAGGATTATGAATTAGAGAAATTGCAAACATTCTCCGAGTAAGTTTTATTATCGTCATGGAGATGCTTAATCTTTATTTTCACGACTGTGTCTAATCTTAAATCTTAAGTAGAATTCACCGCTCTTCTCTAAGAGTGTACAGCTTAGCTGATTCAGTAGTTAGAATCCTTGGAGGACTGAACTCGTTCCTGAAATGGTACCAACTAAGATTAATATTTAAGAAATGATGCTTTGAATTTACTCGAGATAGAATTACACGTAAGCTTCTTAGTTTTTATTATAAAATTTTAATCCCACACTTAAATAAATAATATATTTTTCAATCTTTGATAATCCCTTTCGTTTCATTAATAATTTATACGCATCATCATCCTAAATATTGAAATATTCCATGTTGTTTGTAACATTTAATAAATTGAATAACCGATACGGATAAAATTCGTAGAATCAAAATAATGTAATTCACGTAACAAGATACATATCTCGATATTATAAATCAAATTCGAAAAATTTACGTGTACGTGATGCATAAAATTACTAGAAATATCATACGGAAGTAGTTTAGGTTAGATCCCTAGTAATTTTCCTATAAGAGATGTTCCTAGTAACTTTTTATCGCGCGCACCATCAAACCTGATTGAAATCTCCCGCGAGAGAGGTCGCATTGGTCTCCTTCAACGCCGTTCATTTTATCGTCCAAGATCACTTTCACTACCTATTACCAAGAAAATACCACTCGATAATGCACGATTCTCGATCCAAGCCAGAAAACTATCCCCTATTTTCCCCCCCTCCTCTTCCATCTCCTCTCCGCGTATCGGGTTTCGAGGATCGGCCAAGTGTATAAGTAGTTTCGGAAGTAGTTATACGAGATACCCGAGAAAATTATAGATATGAAGGCAGTTGCGAGCCCCTATTGGACCCGTGGCTCCGATACACGCCCCGTCGTGTCGTACTTTCGAAACATCGTGCCTCGCATACGAATACGCGCGCGCTCTTTTCTTCGATTTTTCGTTTTCGAATTATTGGATATTTAGAAAAGCGTTTTGCTCGACAACGACCACGCCGCCGTGTCGGCCTATCATCATTTTTGCCAACCACCATGCGCCACGAGCGGCGCCACTAGCGTTGCGCTTTTTTAGAATGAATTTTCTTTTTTGCCGGCCCGTATCGCCGCGAATTAACCAGGCTTTCGAATGCAAAGCAGTTTCGAGGAAAGCAGGTGAATTTCTCTCTTCCAGAACCAGAGATTTTGTTCCTTTTTTCTGGCCAACCATGTAATGGGTTTGCTTCACGAAATTGAGGAATTGGGTCTAACGATGATGAGCTTCAGTTTTGAGGTGGCAGGTGTACTTTAAACCTGTTTTGGATTTATTTTTCCTGGTTTTTATAATAAATTAATTACACGTTTCAAAAAAAGAAAGAGAAAAAGAGAGAGAGAATCGTTATTTTACAACAGTGTAGAGGAATTTTTAATTTTAAGTGTAGCATAGTAACAGTTTCATTTTTTTGAATCATTAGATCATATCGAATGCTTTTAAATTGTAAATTGGAGAATGATCTTGCATCAAGTTAGAAACTAAGAGCTGTAATAAAATGGGTGGGACGTTTCATACGTCATGTTCATAATCTAATACTAACATCGCATTTACTATTAATGGAATGGTATATTTATACAATATATATGTATTGAAATTAATGCCGTGCGGAAATGATAAAAAGATGAAATGACCAGGTACATTAATGCGATAAAAACACGAATAGCGGTACCATTATCCATTTCCTTCAATTTCTCGTAATTAGATTTTAGATAAAATCTGATAATTTCTGTTAATAGAATCTCGATCACTCATTAATCTAATTTTTTGATTAACAAAGATTAAATTAAAGGTTATTCGATATTTACCGCTAAAATTATTTAATCTAGTTATTTAAGCTTAAGTTTCTCTCAACGTGTAAAAATTTTCAAACAAATGTAATCTTCCAATTACCAAAATTTTACTACTAAAAAAGGATATTTTCAAAATATTACTCTACACAATTCCCTTTTCCCTCAAAGCTTCCAATTAAAATCGTAATGAAACAATTATAACATCCACCAACATTTTTTTCTAAATTCACGAAATATTATTTCACACAATCCCTCCTTCGCATAGCTTCCTCAATAAACAATCGTTTCACATCGATTATATTCTCCTAATAGAGATATTTTCAAAATATTACTCTACACAATTCCCTTTTCCTTCAAAGCTTCCAATTAAAATCGTAATGAAACAATTATAACATCCACCAACATTTTTTTCTAAATTCACGAAATATTATTTCACACAATCCCTCCTTAAGCATAGCTTCCTTAATAAACAATCGTTTCACACCGATTATATTCTCCCAATAGAGGAGAGTTTAAAAACATCGATTGTCGAGGAAGAGGCGCGAGCGAAGGATGACGAAATTAAAAAAAAAATTCTGGGAACGTTGGAAGATCTGGGTCGAAAATTGGCCTACAATTCTTTCTGAGGGGTCATTTCCACGAGGAGGCATAATCGATGGCTCGCAGTCGCTCGCGTGCAACTTCTGTCCACGAGATACACGTGTGATTAAATTCACGAGAAAAAGAAAAAAAGAAAAAGAAAAAAGAAAAATGGAGAGGAAAAAAGGAAGAGGAATACGAAACATGAAAATTCTGATTTAATTATGAGCGAGCGACACGTGAATCAACAAGATATGTTTAATTTAAATTTAATTAAATTAATAAACGACAGGAATCTTTTGCGACTTGTATCACGCGATACTAATCACACGGACAATTATCCATAAAAGGAAAAAGGAATAAAGGAATATCTCGATTAACGATATTTTACGTTTGCTCGTTTCTTGTCATTAGCAATTGCGGTAAGATGATCGAAACAAGAGGAAAGCATCAACGATTCTCGAGATGGAAATATTAACGGATCGTAGTTTACGATCTATTCATTGTCAATTTGATCGTTGATCAATTTGAGCGCAACACGGATGTATTTTTCGACGAGTGAATCAATCAACTTGGTTTGCTTTTGTTGGCTAGTGATATTTATTTTGTAATCGAATATACATCTCGATAAAATGGATTAAAATAAGATAAAAACTAGTGGTGAAATGTTGTAGGCAAACTTTGCAGGCGGAAAAAAAAAAAATTATACAAAGTTTATATTTATTCGGAAAAATATTACAACTAAAATATTTGCGTTTGATAGTGGATATTGATCTTCTAATTGGGAATACGTTTATTCGAGTGAAATTTGTTGAAATAATAGACAGAATCGGTGGACGAAATGGCAAAAATTGGCCAACTTTATTGAATTTTGAAACACCGAGAAATTTATACAAAAAGATTATTTATTTGAAAGGATATTGAATTTGCATTCGTATTTATTTTATAATTTATCTTCGATATAAAATCGATCGAAGTATAAAAATCGATCATCGATGTTTGAAACTTTGAAAGCAATAATGAAAAAAAAAATTTGTGCAAAGAAATTGTGTCATATTATTTATCCGAGAAGATATTGGATATTTGTATTGGATACGAGTGATATTTATTTTGTAATTCTATCCTGATAAAATTTATCCAAAAAAAAAAAAAAAAAAAAAAAATATGTATAGAATCAAGAGATTAAATGATAAAAGTCGGCCAATCTTAAACTTTGCACGGAGAAGGAAAAGTTTGTACAAAGATTTGTTATGTAATTATTTATACGGAAAAGTATTTATTCAACTGATATCAACATTTGTCTTTATCCGAGGATAAACTCGAGGCAGACCACCAGCCATCATGTTGACAAGGATAATGAATCGTCTTCCCAGAGTTGCTAAATAAACGTTTACCAACGTACTACCAACGGTTAATCCGCGAAACGAGAGCACAGGAAGACGCAAAACGAAATAAATATAATGTATAAACGAAATAAATGTATGCAGGGAATCGTAGAAACATCCGGATGATTGGACACATTGGTAATTATGCATCAAAACGGTTATAAATATCAGGAATTGAATTCGTTATTAGAGCATGGAAGAGATGAATATTTTATATCGAAGAATAAATTACCGCAAGATTAATTTTTAATTTAATGATGATTATCGATGAAGAAATAAACGGGGCGTTCAAATATCAAATTCGATTTTTAGTTAAATTAATTTTGTTAGTGTCGACTGGAACATATAATTACATGCCAATATATCTGATCTTATCTTTTATCGTACAAATTGAAAATCCAAGGGGAAAATCCAAGGATTCAAAGCGTTACGAGAGAACAATGAGACAGATCTCTTTTGTGCAAATGCATCTCCAAGAACGTGCTCTAGAAACGAAGTGCTCTTAGAGA
>NW_006263732.1:31579-32232 GCF_000469605.1 Apis dorsata | reverse complement strand
AAAAAAAAAATACACGCTGAACAATGGATTCTTTCGAGTTAATTCTACCATCACATCTCAATTGATGTAAAAATTATCTTGAACAATTAACGTTCATTCGCAATTCGTCTCATTGAAATATAAAATTGCACAATTGTTATCCTATCATCTACGTTTTATTATTCTTAATCTTTTGTATTCTGTATACAAAAGCAAAATCCAAGATCGAAATTTTCAAAAAATTTAAAAATTACTTCAATCAATTAATTTGCAATTGTACAGAGTATAAAATTACAAATTTTACAAAATATTCTACGTTTCGAAGGATCACATCCAGTTTCCAAATCAAACATTTCGCCAAATTTTATTCCAATAATTAAGAATGAAATAATTCGACGCATCAGACGACAGAAAATTTTCCAAACGCAAGAATATCCGTTCCGCTCGAGCGATCAAAAATTCAGCCCAATAATCGCAACGACGTTCCACCTCGTGCGGGACACGCGCGTATCCATCAATCCCCGCCGACCCCCGCCAAGCACGCGTCCCGAATCCGGCTCCCATCGATCAAACGACACTCCGCTTCCGGCGCCAGGTGGAAATCTGTGAAAAAAACCCTTGTTTCGCCCGAGCGGATCTGGAAGCCAAGAGAGCACAGAGGCGTTTCCAGCCCA
>NW_006263732.1:27213-31358 GCF_000469605.1 Apis dorsata | reverse complement strand
CGCCGGGTGTTCGACGATGCGCGGGAGGGAAAAAAAAAAGAAGAAGGAAGAGGAGGAGGAGGAGGAGGGGCACGCAGCGCCGCCACGAGATTAAAAATCGAGGGACGAGGCCATTGTCTACCAACCTTTCACCCCTTTCCAAGTCGCGACAATATCGATAAACGATACCTCTCCAACCTGCCGGACAAACTGTCAACGTCCTTCTTCCGTGGACCATGCTCCTCTCCATCCGCGGGGAAACCTCCAATTCCTCTCTTTTGTGGCCGTGTTCACCTTGGCCAACGCCAAGGAACGTGTTTGACGGCCGATCGATAACAGGCCACGTCGATCCCCGTGTTATCTCGTCTTGGGATCGATCTCGAGCGGATTAGAAAGCGGCGACCGTTGGTTGGAACCGAGAGGGAGAGAGGGAGAGAGATCGAGGCTTGATAATGGGATAGTGATAAATCGTGGATCACTGGGAGAGAGGAGGAGGCGTAATTTCTGTGATTTTCGCACTGGAGAGCTGGGTCTTCCAAGCTCGTCGTGATTAACGTGTATTAAAAAAAAATCGGCTGCACCGTTTTGAATTTTAGAAAGAACGTAAGCAACACGTATACGAGTATAAATAAACGAGATTCTTAACTGGTTCGAGTTAATCGGCTTGGAATTTTTCTTGGAAAGTTTCTTTCAACAAGACGCAACATTTAATGCAACAGGAGAGAGAGAAAAGAGAGATCAAAAGCTGAGGGATGATTAAAGAGGCGTGGAAAATAAAAGGAGGAGACAACTCTGTACAACATCTGCCGCAAAAATCCATCCATTGAAAATCTATTACCGCTAATACCCGTCCACCCATCAACCTTTCCAACTGCTCCATCCCTACCTAATATCGTGGACCGAATTAATAATAACCGCTCGATAATAACCGATCCTCGTGATCGGCCATTGGGCGGTGTGCACACGCCGTGGTCCACTTAATTAACAGGTTTTTTATCCCGCTTTTTCATCCCAGGCGGGAATAAAAGGAGGGACAGAGAGAGAGAGAGAGAGAGAGGAAAAAAAAGAAGAGGAGAGAAGGAAAGGTGGCGGCTCGGCCGATCGAACAACGAGCGATCGAGTTAATTGCGGGGAAAGCAGTTGTGGACCGGTTTAATTGATTCGTCGGCGCACGGTCCCGGCCGAATTTACAACGCCGTACAAGGAGGAGACACGAGAGCCGTACGATAGTCGAGACGGCTACCTGTATTTCACTGTCGGTTACGACACATGACAGGCCACCGGGGCGAATTATTCCGCGGGATTAAGGCGGGCCAACCGAGCGACATGCGAGAGACACCGTAATTGGATATACCGGGATCGCTTGGGAGCTAATCAGAATTAGTCGCTTTGACTGTGCCTAAACTCTCTCTCTCCCTCTCACGCGACGGATAGACTCTCTCGAGACGTGTTTTTGACGAGGCCATCTTCCACGAGTTGGCAAATACCCGCCCCAATGTGTCGCCCACACGATTCGTCAACGTTTTGATCAAGTAATTTGGGGATTTTTTTCTAAAGGGTTGAAGGAAGAAAGGAAGGATACATGCCACACGAAATTGTGGAGTTGAAAGAATAATTTTTTAGATCTTGTGTAAATGCAACGATGAATCTTTTCCTCTGTTGAGCGATCGATGCTTATGTGTTTAGCCCATTTGTAAAAGCACAGTAAAAGATATTGCGTTCAACGTTATATTTCACATGGATCCAAAATCAATAAAATATAAATATCTACGCTAAAAATTACAGGAATGGTAATAGTAAAAATTTATACAATTTTAATTCACCAATCATCAAATTCTCGTGTGTCATTAAACAATCGTACCTCATACGTACCTATTTACCGGCGAACGAACTAGAAAACGAGCGTGAAACGCGGGCAATTTCCACGCCCACGTACTGGCTACCCGTATAAACGTGCCATATCCAATAGCAGATCGATTTACGGGGGATCTGTTATATTTACATCCTTTTTCCACGTTCATTATTCAGTGATCGACGCAGTTCCAAAGTAGTTTTGGAAAACTCGCGCTTAAAATTAAAGCCACCGTCCCCCGTAAACGGCAATTTCAAATTTCCTGGGATCGTAAATCCCGCTTAACGTCGACGATGAATCGTGATTCAAACTCATGTGAAATTAATTGCAGCGAAACTTGGTTGGAAAATGGATTCGAGAGTAACTTTTTTTTTTATTTCGAAGGATGAACGAATTCTCGTGTTTTATGCAGTATACGAAATTGCTGATTAATAAATTTTCTAAAATTGTACATGAAAAGAGTATTCCTTTTAACGTATTCTCAATTACTCGATATTACGTTATTATCAAAAATTGTATTACGAGTTAAATTATACTAAGAAACTCCATTATACACGATGAACGTATAAATAGAAAACTTCTTCTATCCAATTTAATTTCTAATTTAATTTTTAATCTTACGTTTCATTTCTGTAGCACTAAATTATACGTATTCAAGATACAAAAACTATTATATTTTTATTAAAAGTAAATATAAAACAACAACAATACAATTATAAACCTCAATTACGCCATCATCGTACGAATTTAATATCAAAACAATCTACTAATTTACTCGCTAAACTATCCGATTACCATCACCTTCTATCTATCTCACCGATCAAACAATCGCATACGTGAATCACGACGATTCCTCGCGCCATTCCCCTCTTCCCCCTTAATCTCATCCCATCGAAAGGACAAAGAGGAAACGTATACATCGAGAGAAGAAAGAAATCGAGTCGGGTATAAAGATGTCTTTATCTGATGAACCGATCATCGGAATCGTTATTACCGATCGATGGTATCCTTACACGAGCGCGAGCATTGAACATCGTATATATACATATATATATATATATATACGTTCAATTGGGAATCGCGATAACAAAGACCACCCTACGAACAGGCGTGATTCAATAAGGCTCAATCTGTCGTCCGTTAATCGAATTTGCTTTCTCGATAAAAGGTCGAAGGCTTTTAAACGGCGATCCCGAAAGAAGATGGCTGCTTCTCGGAGGATCAAAAGGGGGGGAGATCTTCCATCCTTCCTTCGAAGACGTCGAAATTAAAGTTGCGCGACAGTTCTTTCGCGTTTTAAATTTGATTTCCGCTATCGGTTTGCCCTCTGTCTGCCGCGAGGATACGGAAGCAGCACGGTATCGATGCTTCCATCGGGCGAACATCAAACGGATGATGCAAAGAAACGGGGAGAAGAAAAGGAGGAGGAAATTCTTTGTAGAAATAGAGGAAAGAAAGAGGGAGCTACGATTATGAAATGTTGGTTGCGATTCAAATAGATGCACAGAGGTATGGATTTCAATGGAAAAATATCTATTAAATGCTTGAACAATTTTTAATAATGGGAGAAAAGAAAGATTCGAAAGATTCTATTACATTGAAAAGTTGATATAATTTAATTTATAGATGCTTAACATTTAATATTAACATTTAATATTATTATTAAAATTATCAAATTAAGAAACAATATTTTTCTGGCAATATTAATCGTTTTTATCCAACAAAAAACGGATAATTCCAGGAATTAAGAATAACGAAAATTAACGAGCATTTTCGTATATTTACCTCAGAGAAAAAAATATTCATCAACACAGAAATATCAAATCTTAACTCGATTCCCCTTCAAAAATAAAAATGCTCGATCCATCTCCGTTTCCATTTTCCATTCAACTCCAATCGGATCAGCCTTCCATCAAACCCTCTGCCCCCCCTCCCTACTTCTTTCTTTTCGAAGAAGCTCGCTCCTCCCCTCCTCGTATCTATTTCCAAACTTTCAACTGGATGAAAGAACGGATAAAAAGAGAGAGAGAAAACTCTGAGCCGCATATCAAACAATCTGACAGAGAAAGAGAGAGAAGGAGGTCGCGGTATAACGAGCTTGTCGCACACTGTTGCTTAAGAGTTTCGCGTGGACATATATCGGGATGGAAAGAAGCGTGAAAAATGATGAGCGCGCATAAAGGATATCGCTGAGCTCGCAAAACGCATGATCGATGATCGTTGGACGGAGAGGAGAAGGTCCCTTTGGAAACCTACGAATAAGAGCTTGAGCGTCCTTGCGCCCTGGCTTGCCCTTTGACTCGTAACTTTCTCT
>NW_006263732.1:22893-27046 GCF_000469605.1 Apis dorsata | reverse complement strand
CCCCTCCCTGCTATCTCGTCGAAATCTCGATTCGAGCCAGCCTGGGCCGCACGCGAGAAGTCGTTCAACTTCTTCCTTGGCTATCTTACATACCGGATAAAGAGGAAAATAAGAAAGAAGAAGTAGAGATCCTCTTTGAGAATGTTTACGAGTCACCACGCACAATCGGATGATAAATCGTGAATGCGTTAACGGGAGAGGGTGTGGAGGGTAACGAAGGAGGATTTTATTTCGCCATTTTGTTTCTATCGGGAAAGGTAGAAAGTTCGACGATTCTTTTGTTATTCTCGAGCGATTGTTTCTGATTGTAAGTTCCATTGAAATGAATTAATAAGATTAAGAATAATTGTATAAATAAAATAATAATAGATATGTTTGGAAAATATAGGTAATAGGGTTGGTTCGTTTTTTAATTCATTTTTTTGCGAAACTTAAAATTTCTGTGTCGCGAATTTTGCGTTGTAATATAAGTTTCATTTATTGAATATTTATTGATTCATGTCAGGGGGAGATTCGAGCCTGGTATTCGAAAGATTTTGATATCTTTATTTTTTAAATCGATAGAAAAATGTTTACTCAAATGTTCTCTATAATCCTGTGACATGTAAGGAATATAAAAGTGAAGAGATCGTAGTTATCTAGAGAAGAAATGAGGAAAATAATGAAAGATTTATACTTTTAGAAATAATGGATGCACTCGTTACAGTTAAAATCACAATGCGATCTTGGTACAGGTTTTTAATAGAAATGTTGTTTATAAAGGATAAAACTGACTGATGTTTTGCCCATCGGTGGAACGATTACGTGCCACGTCAAAGCACGTAATGAAATATGGTAATTTTATGCTGCTCTTTGTACTCGCTCCGTTTAAAATGCTCCTCTTCTTGTTGATAGCACGGTTCCAGCGAATGTAATCCATAATGTTTTCGCAAAATGAGATTCTCCATTCTCATTTACGAACTAATTAATAATAGTTGCTGTTTTTAAGATGCTGATATTTTTTTTTTCTTTTTTTTTTACATACTGTTTCAAGTTATCACACACATAAAATTTCTGAATGTAATTTATAAATAATTTTTAAAAATATTTTTAATTTCCCTTCATCGAATTCTAATTTAACTAAGTATAGAGATTTTTACATCGTCACTTTTGAAAATAATTAACAATTGTTAATGATAAATTATTCGTTTAAAAAAAGTATTTTAGAAGAAAAATATACGTAATTTTTTCTTTTTTAAGAAAATTAATTAAATGTTTCAATTTATATACAATAATAGTCAAGATTCTTCTTTTTTTTTAATTTTACTTTTTCAAAATTTTTTCTAAAAAATCTTATTTTCATTTATTCTCATTCAGAAATATCGACTCAATTCATTCTAACGCTTCAATATTCCAAAAAATATCCACCCATATATCATATACTCATAAATATCGACAATTATCTTTCTTAAAAATTCCAAAAAATGCTCCTTCATCGTTAAAAATATTCATTTATATCATCTGAAATCGCGTAAATCGATTTCAAAAATTCGAAAAATACTTCAATCTTATCCAAAACTCAAAATATATATTTTTATCATTATTCCTAAAAATATTAATAAATCTCACAAATATCGACACGATTCGAATTTACTCTTGCCGCAATCTATGCCGTTAATAAAACAAATTGGAAAGAGGGCCGAAGTTTTCTCGTTCCTAGTCTGAAAAAGGGAGAGAAGACGTAACGAGGAAGAGACGTGCAACTTCTCAAAGGCCTTATTCCACCGAGCATTCTCGAACGAAAACATCGTGCGACAGGCCAACGGAATAATTAATTGGCCCATTTGAAGCGGCCTGCTGCAAATTTCATCCCTTCTTCTTCTTCTTCTTCTTCGAGGAAGCGAGGGAGGTCGCGTGTCTGGTTAAAAGACAGAGAGAAAGAGGGAGGAAGAAAGGGAGAGAAGTTGCGGATAAGAGTTGTAATGAAAAACGGCGAATTCGAGGCATTTGATTGAAATGGACGCCTGCCCTCTAATGAAAACTTTCCTTCCGCCTTTTTATTTGCATTCGCACAGCCAGGACGCGTAATCAGCCTTGATTCGAAAGGATGTCGCTAATTTGTTTGACGAGGCGAATTGGAAGGGTGGAATCGAACCAGATTCCAATGTAGATTTTTTCCCCTCCCCTTTGTTCGAAGATTACCTCATTATTTCAAAGATGGAAATTTGAAGACAATCGAAGCAATATGAAAATTAATAACTCCTATGATTGATCGATCAAAGACAAGAGATCAAAAACAAAAAGAAGAACTTAAAATATTCAATACAAAGTACAGATCTTTATTTCATTTCCATCATCCTATTCATACAAATTTTAACTCGTGCAACAATCGTTCATAGATTTGATTAATCGTCACTCCTACTATTTTTATACTACCTAGTATTTTTCCTGTTATTTTCTTCTGAACGAAAGAAAATCACCCTATATATGTGTACATCGTTCGAGTAGACAGAGAAGTTGTTCTTTCTTTCGAAGGCAGCGATCGAGGCAAAGATTAAAGGAAAGAAGGGGGGTGGTTGCGTCGCGTGAAACGGTTGGAAAGTTCGTTTGACTAATGCCAACCCGCGATTTCCCAGGGAACTAGCCATCCCCTCCCCATTCACGCGAAATAAATGAAGTTTCTTGGTAAAGAGATAGCGGCGGAAGAGGCTGAAAGAAGAGAGGACTAGGGGCAAGGAGGAGACTTCGCTCGTTTGAACTTTAGTCGATTCGGTAAATACGATGGAGGGTGGAAACCTTCTCTCCATTCATCTTTTTTTAAAAGGAATAGCGTTGCAACCCCCGAGAGAAAGAAGTCCGGTAATCGAAGCGACATTATTCAACGTCTAATCGATAGAAGCTTCGTTCCACACAGCTTCTGGAACGAAATTGTTTCCTCCTCCGGTTCTCTCTCTCTCTCTCTCTCTCTTTCTCTCCTTTTGTTTTTTGCTGGATGGCCAACGTGGCAAAGGGAGGATGAGAAAGGGGAGAGACGGGGGAGAGGATGTTTCAGAGGGGTTGTCTACGCCAGATGGCGTGGGTGGTTGATCCACGTAGGTGGAATCGGAATTTGCAAAGGGGAGGAGGAGAGGGAGGGTGTGTGATGAGAGAATGGTCAGTCTGGAGAATCTTGTTTACTTGGACGGCAATGACGGGGCGATTGGCGGGTGTGCAGGGATCGGTCCAATTCCTAAAGCGGCGACTCGCTCGATCCTGACATCGTTGCTTACCAATGGGTCCAAGATTTGATTAACGGTGGAATACTACGGCCAGTTCGCCAGTAATGCGAGTAAACGTTTCGTGATTAAATTTTACCTCGTGAGAAGCTGTGATGTGTGCCTCGATTTGCATCGATTGAAATATTATTGCTCATTTCTCTCACGGTGATACTTGTTGATTCTTATATTTTTCTAGATAAATTTAGATAAATTTTGCTTTAAATTTTACTAAATATTATTATATGGGTATTTTTATTATTGAAATTTTTGAAAATATAAATTTAATTTTAGGAACAGAGTAAAAGAATATTTGCAGGTTCAAGAACTATATTTCCACTTTTGAGATTCTGAAAATATTATAATTTTGATTTCTAATTTGAATGTTTTTCTCACTTCTTTTTTATTGATCTTTATCAAAAATAATAATTTATTTCTGATTAATTTTAAAAATACAATGGCATATAATAGTCTTTCCTATTTAAATTCTCATCGCTGTATATTTATTTACCGTTAAAGTGCATAGAGATGAAGAAAAATTTCGACTCACTGAAACAAAAAAGAGAAAAAAAATAGATACAAATTAAGTAAAAATTCAAGCTTCATTACCCCCGGAAATTACTTTGGCAAAACGATTGCAATAATATTGCACGATCTGAAAAACCTCTCTCTCTCTCTCACTTTCTCGAACCAAAGATGAAAGAAAAATCGAATAAAAAAGAAAAGATCGTTCGAAGAGATCGAATAAACGCGAGAATGGGCGGAAGATCTAGAGAAGATCTGTTCCGATAACGCGAATGAAAGACGCAATGAGTGTGATTAATGAGGTACGTAAAGAGGGAAGTAGGAGAGCCGGAAGGGAAGGAAAGAAAAATCTCCCCCACCCCTTATGCTACGCTCAACTAAGGAACTCGAATGAA
>NW_006263732.1:5841-22729 GCF_000469605.1 Apis dorsata | reverse complement strand
TTTAATAAATGTAAAAAGAGGAAAAAAAAAAAAAAAAGAAAAAAAGAAAGAAAGAAACGCATACTTCTTGCCATGTAAAAATCATTGGCGGACTATAAATTTCTAAGCGGGGAAATATCAGGTTTCAATTATCTTCGGAATAATCGACGCGTTTATTCCATCTCGCGATTCGCAGGCTGGAAACGATCATTGCGAGTCGTATCGTTGGCGGCGATCGAAGGGAACCCATTACCGTAACGGTGTTCCAGAAACAAAGATATGTAAATTCGAAGAGGGAGGCCGATTTTCTCGAGTTCCTTCGAACCGCGAGATAAGATCTCGATAGAAACCTGTACAAATTGAATTTTAATTTTCGGCGCTGGCCGACGTTTCCGGTATATATAACGCTCCACTGCATCGGTCGAAACGTTATATTGAACTTAACGTTCCACGTACATTGTATAGATAATTTTTATATATAATCTTTTTGCTCGATGGTTTCTATACAACGCGCAATAATTGGAATAATTAAGAAAAAATTGCACGAGACGTTTAATTTTAAATGATAATCATCGAACGATGAAATTAAGTTGGAGGGAATTTCGATACCAGGGAATATTAATATTAATATTTATTCTTTAAATAATGGATAGAGTTGGATGTTTTTGAAAATTTTAAAAATCGATGTAACATGTTTACAATTAGTTTTTTCTTTTTTATAATAATAAAACATTTTGAGTATTGGCAATCGAATCATCGTGCCTACAACGTTTACTCTCTACGTTTATTGCGACGCGAAGCACGCCAATAAATATCCTTTCTTTCTTTCATTCCTTATTGCCCGTTTTCTACGATCGAACAAAGTTCCATGGAAGAGGAGAGGAGGGGGGCGAAAGTCTGGGTCCGCGAATTTACGAATGTGCGCGTTGCGAATCCGCATCGTCATAACCATAAGTCAAAGATTATTAGATCGTTTGCTTTGTGCCCGCCATTTCGGGGACGTCGATTCGAACGTTTACAGGCCCCTGTAATGGATTTCGAGGAAGGGAGAAGTTGGCTGCTTTCATTGTACACGGTAAAGATTTGTTGGAGAACGGATCGTCCCCAATTAAAAAATTCCTAGCGATTTTTCGTCCTCGTCATTTTATCCATGAAAATAAATTTGACAACAGAATTTTAGAATTAAACGTGTTTAAATTTTAAGAAGAAGAAACCAGTCGTGTTATCCATATACATTATAAATGATCCGTAAATTAACAAATTAATTTACTTACTTAATTATTCTATCACAATAATAAGATTAATAATTACCATAAAATTAACCAATTCCAAAAATTATATCTTTCATTCGAAACGAAGTATCCAAAAAACCAATAACTCAGTCGCGCCATCTGCATCTCTACCTATATTTTCCATTAAACAAAATTAACTTAAAAATCCTATTGTCCCCTTGCAAGGAAACCAAAAGCAACCACGAGAGAGAAAAAGAAAAGGAACAATAAGAACGAACGAGGACGCCCAGTGCACGCCAAAAAAAAAAAAAAAAAAAGAAAAGAAAGAGCAAACGCAAACTACGCGGCTCGAACAAAGTTTTTTGTCGTTAGTTCCACGACGAAAGGAGGCCGGTCCAAGGCGCATAACCATCCGTAGGTATCCGCGACGGAGTAACGTCAGCTGGCGAAAAAAGAAAACGTTTAATGGCCGCGTCGTGGACAGAAAGCGGAAGAAGAGAGGGGTGGTACGTGCCGCCGCCACTCTTTAATTACGCCGTGGACTGTCGTATGCTGCCAACATTATTACCGAGGCGACCGAGCGGGGTTAAGCTGGCCGGCCTACGACGCGTCCACGTGGCCCCCGGCCCCAACTCCCCGCCAAGAACCCTCGATAAAACTTTCGCGAAATTACACGCTCGGTAACAAGCTCTTTCCATGCAAATAATCTCGCCGGGGAGACGCCTACCGATACATCGAGAGAGAGAGAGAGAGAAAGAGAGAGGCTAAGACGAATGTTATCGTGATCCCTTCACGATGGATCGTTCTCGGTTGTGCGCGACAAAACGTGGTAATAAATAAGATTGGCCACTATGGATCTCCCTCTTCCTCTTCGTCGTTTCTCTATTATCTCGCGGAGATGCGATAGAAATTTTCGTCGATTACTTCCTCTTCGAATTATTGAGAGTTGGTTGGAAGAGGGAATAGATCGAAGAGATTGGAGAGAGGTGAAAGTTTGTATTTTGTAATTGTATTTATGGAAGAATATTGGAAGCTATATACATTTTTCTCTGATTTCGAGCGAAGTCGGATCGGATTCTTTGAATTTGAGAAATGGAGGAAGATATGGTAATATTGTCACGTTGAATCGACAACGGATTGAAACGAATCGAAGGATGTAAATAAATTGAAAATAAATTCACTTCGAATAAATTATTCTGGATATAATTTTAATTAAAATAAAAATCGGGCAAAGCCAATTTCACCGAAAGAGAGAAAAATATCCGGAAATATTTTTCCGGAATAACATTTAACATTCCCAAACTAATATATTTCACCGAGCATCGGGATATCGTATGTTAAAACATCTATAAATACGTTTGAAAACTACCAATGCACGACCCCGTTTTCAACTTCCATCTATTCCCCGAACGCGCTCGTGATATTTATTATTCGAGCACGCTCCTACATTAAAGAATACGTATACGCAAAATGGCCGGCCCGTGAAACTAGATTTTCCATCGTGCCTCGATTTCAAACGTGATTCATGATTGCAACACGGCCAAACACCGACTCGTTACAGAATTACACCGGTTCGGTGACACGATAAATATATATATATATATATATATATATATATATGCACACACGTGAGAGATGAGGAGGAGGATCGAGGGGGGAGGGGGGGGAGAGAGAGTTGTTGATCGTTTTCACACCGCGTTTCGGAGGTTTTTCAAGCGATTCACGACACGTTCCCTCGTTTAATGGAGGCGCGTGTATCGGTTTAATCGCGAAATTATGCGACGAGACGTGGGGGCCTCTCTTTCTCCGTTCAACGTGCGGCGTTGACACGGGCCGGCCGGTTCCCGTTCACGCAACGTTGATAATTTTGGCGAGGATCGAATAAATCGTCGCACGCGCTAAAAGGAGAGCATTTTCAGGCAAGGGAAGGCAAGGGTGTTGGGAATGGCTGATTTGAAAGTATTATGAGCCCGTTCCTTGCGCTGCACACCGGTGTGCAAACGCGTATAGCTGCTGCAATTACGGGGCAAATAAAGGCGAACGAAAGTGGAAAAATTATTCTAAACGCGATTTAAAGCGACGGAGGATCGTGTTTTGCAGTTAAGTGTTTCTTGCGCAAGGTGCTTCGAAACCCTCATTTACATTAAGTCGATATTTTTCAGATTTGTTATTAACCTACGTTCCACCATATTTTTCATCGTCAATTGAATTTTTGAAATCATCGAATCACTTGTTTCACTTTTACGTAAATGATAATTTTGCAGATACGTTTGTTAATATAACTTATCAGTATTTAAAAATTAATTCTCTTTGGTCAACTTACATTTATTCGTCACGAGTAACAGGTAAAAGTAGACATTTTTGTTCCATATCATCATAATCCACAGTGATGAATGTATGTATCAATGTAGTACAGAATTCATGAAAGCTTGTAATTCTCATATATTTTATAAAATGTTAAATATGTATGTATTTCTCACGAGTGCTTGTGATCCTTTAACAAGAAAATTTGAAGAAATTTTTAAACATACGTGTCAAATTGAAAGATATAAGAAGAATAGTATAAAAATTAAAGTGTTAAAGAATAAAATGATATAGGTCATACTCTATATCGAATATAAAAATTTTTCCCACGTTTCATTCGAGATTTTTAAGAAGCACAAGATGATGATTAACGTATATATAAATAATATAGATTTAGAAATTTTTGGTTAGTATTTTGGTAATTTAAATTTATATTTAAATAATATATAATTATAATTTTTAATTTAAAAATAAAATAAATTAATTATATTATTATATATAATACGGAATATCTAAAAAAGGATTCTTTCAAATTTTCATTTTTTTTTTTCACCTCAAAACCATCACACACATTCCACTCCAAACTCCGTATTTTTATTCGGCAGATGGTTGTCTAATAACTATCAACTCTTTATCTACCGCCCTCGAGGGGCTGTGCAACGCATAAAACCCGATTCTCGGCCTCTCGATGCGCGTCGCGGCTGCCCCTCTTCTCCCCCCTCTTCCTCCCTTCAACGGACAATTGAATGCGCTGTAAATCTCGCCACACCGATAAAACTGGAACGAGCGCGCCGCGAAAACGGATTAATGGACAGAAGTGACCCGTTTATCCTATTCCAGGGGGTTGGGGGAAAAGGGAGAGAAAAAAAAAAAGAAAAAAAAGAAAAAAGGGAGGGAGGGGGAGAGAAAAATTTGATCGCTCGCCGCGCCATAAATTTCCAACACTGTCGGTGACTCAGCTACGCGATCGAAGACTCGCGCAAAGCGAGTAGAGGCGAGTATGTGCGTGTATATGTGTATACATGTGTGTATATGTGTGTGTGTGTGTGTCACGAGGAAAGGCTGTTACAGAGCAACGGTGTCGTAAAACTAGCCACCGCGAAATTAGATGGTACACATGACCAGACGGTGCATTGCTCGTTTGCGTAATTCTTTATATTCTCCTTTTTTGTTTTTTTTTTTTTTTTTTTGTTTTTGTCGCGCAGCCCTTGAATTCTCCACTATCCTTTTATTAGGTTCGCTCGAGCTCCACTTTTATTCGCCGTAGGGATTAAAATGTTTCCCAGTTTCACGGGAGGGTTTCGAAGGGTGGCGCCACTGTACGATGGTTTTAATCGAAATAATAAAAATACAAGCGCGGTGCGTATTTATGGAATATCGAAAATTCGTGATTTGGACGGGAACGTTTTCGTTTAGGGGGGAATTTTAAAATGGGTGCCTCGTGAACGGTTTACTTTTGATAGTTGAAATTTTTGCCTTTTATTTCTTTCTGTATATTTGATAAACGAACTTTTAAATGCACGTGTATTATTTGTGAAACACTTTTTGCAATAATATTACGTCAATCAATTTTTGTACAACAATTTTTCTGGAAAAACAGAAAATTCCAAGAAAGGTAAATAAAGTCACTCTTGACGAAACCATAAAAATTAATCCACGCAAAGAAAAAGAAGAGGGTAAAGAATATGAAATCTTCCTTAAACCTACAATTTCTTTTCTCACTTATTTACGACGAAGTGAATTCTCTCTCTGCGATAAATATCTATACACACCAGTCACCGCGTTAATCCTCGTGGAACTTCTTTTTCTCGGAGAAAGGGTTAAGACAACGGCTTGCAAGTTACCGAAATTAATTTGGTAATCTCGGTGGCTGAGCTCACGGGGGGAAATTTTGCGCCTTCCTCGCCGCGGTATTCGGCGATTTCATCGCGGAAATACCCGAACGAAAGGCAAGGCACGAGCGAGGCGAGGCACACGTTCAATATGACGCTGCGGATACGCGACACATCTGTCGGCGCTGACAGGTTTCTTGGCTCTGACATTTCGCCGGAACCAACCGACGAAGAGAGCCAACAACCACACGCGCGACACGCGGTTTAAAGTAATACGCGTTGTGGAAGAAACTGCCAAACAAGTCGTCGCTTTGCTTCGAAGTTTTGCGACAAGAAGTGAGAAATGTCGGAATCGCGCAATCCTTTTGATAAATGTTTTTTGCTTCCTTAGAATTTCCTTTCTTTTTTTCTTAGAATTGTATAGATACGCTGTCTCTTTGAATTTGAAGTTGACAAATGTTCATTTTTTTTTTTTTTTGAAAATAAAGAGATAAAAATAGAAATTCACATGGAGAGTAGAAAATAAGTTGATCCTTTTTTTGATAATAGTTGCACATGTTAGTATTAACGTCGATTGCCGCGAAGCCGTAACAAGAGGATGCACGCGACTTCGCACGCTCGATCGGTAACGAGTTATCCGGTAAGCTCGTTAACCTAAGCGTCCGACCACCATGAACGATTCCCGAGTGTCTGATCTCCCCTCCTCTCCTCCAAGTCTAACGATCGTTTCTATTTACTCTCCTGGCCGAGGTCACCGTGCATCAGGATATCTCGCGATCTATCGATCCTCGCCGGTGTATCGCGCCCTTTCGATCGATTCGGTCCAACTTCCGCCTCTGCCCTCTCTCTCTCTCTTTCTCCCTCCCTCGGTCTATAAAATCCGAACGAATCGAACATTGATGAATATTCATCGAAACAAAGGGAGCCGAGCAATCCGGATTTCCTGTCCGATATTATATCGCGCTTCACTTCTTGCAGGAGAAGTAATTTATTCTAATTGGCGGTGGAGGAAAAAAGACGAGAGGACGAATGGAATTTCTAAAACTTAATCCCTCTTTGTTCTTGTTCTTCTTTATCGACAGGTACACACGATTGATATTTCGTTTCCTTTGTATTTATTTCCAAGGGATGAGAATGAAATTTTTTCGAGAGAAAGTTTTAATATTTTCGAAGATTTTGAGGATTTTGGAAGATGGACGGTCGTCAATTTATAACGTATCCTACGCACGTGGAGAGTTTTTTTCTTTTTAAGAAACTCTCCTACATCCTAATTACTCTTTATAACTCGTTAACAGGCGTCGCGACTGTCGCATAGATTTTCCCTTAACGATCCTCCGGCCGAGTTGAGATATATATTACGGGTACGTGGTTCTATAAATTTTTCTCGAAGTTTATTAACCGCGTCCCGTTGATTAAAGTATAATTTTACACGTTCTAGTCGAGTTTCCCCGCGCAGGAGAGACACGACTCGTTAATTATGGCAATCGAGTGATCAACACCAAATGCAAATGTATACATTCGAATTGAATTAATATTTAGAAATGGTTGGAAGATATTTTATTACGACGTGATTAGTTTCTAATTTGACGTTATTTTATGGATTATATCGGTATGAAGTGTGTATTAATAAATTTGATCGAATAATATCTATATATAACGATTATTGATCCGTGGCAAAGCTCGTTTATAGTTTCGGTCACAGAAGCGTGTTTATTGTTATTCGTTGACCGCAGGCGAAAAATTTGCTTTTTTTTTTTTTTTTTTTTTTTTTTTTTTGTTCCTTTCAGAAAAAATTTTTTTTTTTTTTTTTTTTTTTGTTCCTTTCAGAAAAAATTTTTTTTTTTTTTTTTTTTTTTTTTTTTTTTTTTTCAAAATCCGCCGAAATATCGCGGCGCAACACGAACCTTCCGTAACTTCCTCACTCTCGACCGCCTAAGCGTTTGCCCAAGTAGTTTATTAGGCAGTTTATTATCCAAGGTAGTTGGTTAAGCACTTTAACGTAGTTTGAAACAAATTATATGCACGTCAGGAATATAAAACGGAAAAATTATTACCATAAATGCACGGTGCATAGATAGCGCGGAGGAGACTATAGGGGTTAATGATATTTAATAATAAAGAAAGGAACTACTGATTTCAACCTCTTGCATACCAAAGTGGATCGATAAAACGGGTTCTTGAGGGATATAACACAGTTTCTCATAAGGAATTTTATCAAGAATTTGTCATACAAATTCTTAATACATATATAACTTATAATCATTTATAGGGAATTTTAATCATTAGGGAATTATAATCATTAGGGAATTTTCATATATATTCAAAGATTCCCTAGAAATTTTCAATTTTTTGGCACCAATTCCTTCTCTCCAATTTCCTCTTTCAGGAGACACGTCTCTTTCCACTTCTTATCATTTAAAAAAAAATATACTTTCCAATTTCTCTCCTTTCTTTTTCTAATTAAAAATACGATAATCTTCGAATTCCAAAATCACAAATCAATGCTCACCAATCCCCAAAGAAAAATCCCAATATATCCTCCTCTTCCATTCGAAAGTTGATCGAACATAGGGCCACCTAGGATTTTCGCAATACCCAATTTTCCCAATCGAGAGTCGGCTGGTACACGCGGACTATGGAACATGGAAATGGCCGCCGTTCCTGGTTTTGAAGGGGGGCCGCCAGCAATTGTTGTGCCGGTCCGGCGCGCGAATTATGTCGTCGAATTTTGATGAAGAAATTATTGCCCTCGACACCGTGCTGCCCTGCCAATTTTCACCATCGACTTTTTTCCGATCGTGCAATCCTCGATCGTGCGTTCGATCGATCCTCCCCCCTTTTTTCTTTTCTTTTCTTTTTTTCCACCAAACGTAAATAGACGCGCATCGAACTCGATGTTAAAGCGGCCGATTTCACGCCTCGTGCTTTTGCATTGCATTGGATCTCGTCTTCGATTTATATCGATTTTTAACCCGAATCCGTTAATTGACGACGTGGCGTGGTAATTAAAGACGTGTCCGAGATCGAGTTGGTGTTCGATAAGGTACAATATGTGTGTTTATTATCGCGTGAATATTTTGAAACGAAAGTTTTATTATTATTTTATTCAATTCTGTTTGAGAATCATTGATACTTATTGAATTCGTTTGGAAGAATTTTTTTAAATCGAAACTGTTATTATGGGTAGTTGGATCCAGTCACGGCAGATGGCGTAGTGTAGATAATGGCAGATAAGTAAGTTGTTCAAGCCTATGAGTGAATTATATATTAATCCAATAGAATTACGCGCAATGAACCGATACAAAGAGAGAGGAATCGTCGACGAAAAGTCTAATTTCGAAAGTTTAATTCTCCCTTCTCCCCTTCTTAAGGTAGATTTTACATAGCGTCATTCGAAAAGCATCAATTCGTGCCCGTTAAATTTTCTTTACTACCGTCGAGTTTCGAGGTGGTACTACAGAAACGGCGATGATCGTGGAGGGAAAAACGAGTCGTTTTTCAATGAAAGGCCCATTTACTTACTCGTTCACGAAACGTCGTGAATCGGTTTAGTGCGTGCGATCGTAGCGAGCCGGCAGTAAAATTAAAGAGAGGCATAAAAGAGATTCCGTGGCGAGTGAATGAACGTGTCCCTTTTACGGCCGCCCGTAAAAGAGGAAGAGAGGAGGAGGGAGAGGAGGAGGAGGAGGAGGTGACGTCCCGTCCAACGGGAAGGCGGAAACAGAAGAAACGGAAGAAGAGGAACGAGCGAAACGAGCAACCGCGCTCGTCAAACATAATTATTTTTCCTCGACGCGCGCGAGGATCGTCTCTCCCCGTCCTCTAATTGGCTTGTATCGCGCGTGCAAAAACGGAAAAATCAAAAAGAGAAAAAAAGAAGAAGAAAGTGTAAAACGGAAATAAAGATAGAAAAATAAAAAGAAAAAAGAAAGAAAGAAATACCGCTGCAAACAATTTTCCGCATCGGTGAAGGTTCCACGACGATTCCCTGCGATTCGATTGTTCGGTTATTTCATTCGAGTTGGGTTGTTCCCTCTCTCATTTTTTTCCTCCCCCTCCTTCCTTCCTTCCTTCCTTCTCTCTCTCTTTCTCTCGTTGCATTTTTTCTTTTTTTCTCTTTCTTTCTTTCTTTTTTTTTCCTCTCCCCCTTTTTTTCATCGGTGATTGTCAGACACCGATGAGCGTATTCTGCTCCGTGCGCCCGCATTTAAACTGGCCGCCTGTGTCCTGCGAGCCAACTGTCCGTAAAACGTTACGTTGTAACCCGTACTCGTACCCTTTCGGGAGCAATCATTGGACGAATGTTATTACGAAAATGAATGGGAAATTCGATATTTTATTTGGAACTGTCCGATTCCATCGGATTTTACAATAGTTTTTTTCTCTCTTTCTCTCTCCTAGTTCCGGCTTGTTAGACAACGGCGCGTCACACTGCAATTTGTTTCGATCCTTCTCGTTCTTACTCACCAGAGATAGTTAGATTAGAAGAATTCCGATTTCTTGTAATAATAAGATTAATTTTATCACAATATCGTAAGATTTCGAATTCCAATCTTGTAAGAAAATAAAGAATCGAAGAAATTGTAAACGAATTTTAATCAGGCGAACATCGTCGTTATATCAAATCTTATAATTCTAAATCGAAACAGTTAGAATAATTTCCTCCCCTTCGAACAATAATAATAAAATCCACGAACAATCGAGAAATAAGAAATTCGATATTTCATTTGGAACTATTCGATTCCATCGGATTTTATAATAGCTTTTTTTCCCCCTTACTCTCCACTTACTTAGATTAGAATTCCAATTCCTTGTAACAAGATTAATTTTAATTCCACCAAATAAAATCGTATCACAAGATTATAAAACTTCGAATCTTGTAATAAAGTAAAGAATTTGAGAAAAAATTCTAGACCAATTTTGATCAGGCGAATATACCTATCTTAAATCTTATAATTCTTTTAAATCGAAACAGTTAGAATAATTTGCTCTTCTTCGAGCAATAATAATAAAATCCACGAACAATCGAGAAATAAGAAATTCGATATTTCATTTGGAATTGTTCGATTCCATCAGATTTTACAATAACTTTTTTCCCCCTTACTCTCCACTTACTTAGATTAAAATTCCAATTCCTTGTAACAAGATTAATTTTAACTCCACCAAATAAAATCGTATCACAAGATTATAAAATTTCGAATCTTGTAATAAAGTAAAGAATTTGAGAAAAAATTCTAGGCCAATTTTGATCAGATGAATATACCTATCTTAAATCTTATAATTCTTCTTATAAATCGAAGCACGAATAATTCCCTTCGTGCAATAATAATAAAATCCACGAACAATCGAATCGAATCGAATCGAACGTTGGAATCCACCATTCCAACCCATTCAACGCCATTCCAAACCACTTAGAAGGCCACCTTCTCCCCATGTCTCCCCCATCTTCTAACTTCCTAACAACCTACTCTTCGACCTGCACACGTTTCGCAAGGGATCCTCCTCCCTCCCCTTTCTCCCTCCCCCGATCCATAAGGCCGTGTTTTACACGGGTACCCCTTCCGTCCGTGGATTCCGCGGCCGGTGTTAAGTTTCGCGGTCGTCCCGTTCCGCCTTTGTTTCAGAGCCGAGGCAAAACTCGCGCCGCGACCGTTCCCACGAGCCTTCTCGAAACCCTCTCTCTCTCTCTCTTTCCCTTTTCGTTTTTGCGGGTCCCCAGGGATTGCAAAATTCCCGGCGAATCAAAACGAACAGCGGAGACGATCTACTCCTCTCCATCCTCTTGGATCCTCTTTCTTGTTCATTGTTGATTGTATTCCATATGTGTACACTTTTATATCGGTTGTTGTCGTGGAAACGGAGGGTGAAGGAGGATGAAAAGGGGGTGAATTCTCGAGGAGCTTGTTGGATAAATATAATTGTGATTATGAGCTTTCTTTAGTGATATGTGATAAATTATCAATCTCTTTCAAGCCTCCATTTTCTTTTTTTTTCATGGAAATTTTATTTTGCATTAATAAATATCGACGACGAGAATAAAAATTGATCGATATAATAATAAGTAAATGTAATTGCACGAAAAGAAAGGAGCTTTGTCGAAATGATTTTCAAAATTGAATCGTTTCTAAGATAGATCGTCTCATCTTTCTTGAAACCTTTACTTGAATTCTCTCGTGATAATCCTGTATATAGCAGAGAAACATGTTTCTTTTCGTCTCGAAAAATTTGTTGCTTCGAAAGAAAAGGAAGAAAGGAAGAAGGAAAAAAAGAGAGAGAAAATAAAACAAAATGACGAGGCGAAAGGTACGAACGACTGTGCCTATATTTCGAACCTCCCCCGATTCACGTTTATTTTTCCACGATTTATACCCAGCCTCGTGTTTACACGTCCGTCAAACCGGACGTTTTGTTTGATTAAAAGCTGCGATCGTTAGCGACTCTCCACGTCCGAGCGTGTCGAAAGGATTTCGCGCGAAAAAAATATTCGATTGCAGGGGACAATTTCGCGTTGCTTGGCAAAGCCTGCTGCCATCGCGACGCGTGACGCGATCTTGAAACTGTTTTGGTTTCGCTCGAACTTTGCTTGCGAATCGCGCCGCCCTCGAAACGATTTGGAAACATTTGGAAATTAAAGCTTCCTTTTGTTACTTCTCTGTAACGTGAACGTGATTAATCCTTAAAATATATTTCTGGAAAAAATGATGGAATATTTCAATTAATAATGGCGATGTGTGTACAGAAGGAGAACGAAATTATCGAATAAAACTGATCGCTTTAGGTTTCCTTTCATCTTTGCGCAACCATAAAGAATTTATTGCTTATTAATGCACGAACTTGTTTCTTCATTGAATGAAATGAAAAAAGAAAATAAAATGGAATCATAATCAAAATCCAAGGAATTTGTTCCACAATTTAAAATAATAATGAAAACAGAAAGAAAATGTATCCAATCCAACAAACAGCTTGCAATATGAAGTATTCATATAGCTCTTTCTAAAAGATTAAAAAAAGAAGTTACAAATATTCCCATCAAAAATAAATACAACGAAAAACGTCTCCCTGCGATATCTTCCTCATCCAACCGTTCTCTGCCTAAAAGAAAAAAAAAAAATAATCCAATTCCATAAGTGAAATAAGTCAGTCTGGCTCTGGTCCCATCGCCAACGACTCATCGTTATCGCGTCACGTGACGCAGAGGGCGTGAAAGAAAAGTATCATTCCGTATAAATTCCGTCCAAAGGAAGAACGGTTAATAAAACGGAGAATTGTTTCGTTAAAAATCGTGCACGAGTCTCATTCGACTCCTAATTTTTTTCTACGCCTTTTTTCAAGCCATCCTTCGAAAATCTCGCCTGGACGAGAGGATTTAATTTGATGGTCGTCGTTGTTCAAAAGGAAAGAGAAAAAAAGGAGAACTCTGAGAGAAAGAAAGAAAGAAAGAAAGAAAAAAAAAGAAAAGAAAAGGGGAGGAATGGAGAAAAGTTTCGCGTCGTATAACCGGAAAGGCAATTTTAGGGGATAACTTTGGGATCGTTGCGACGAACGCCTCGGTCCTCTACTCGTGCGGTTGGTTGCTGGTGGAGGAGGGGAAAAATTGTGACTCCACCACGCCTATGGCGGTTGCTTAACGGCGACGGCGCGGATCGCGAAGAAAGTACACTGTAGAAGAACGAAGAAGTGGTGATTACGTTAAAATCTTTCCTTAAACAAACTTGCGAAACTTGCGATAGCTTTTGGGACAACGAGAGGGAATCGTTGGGGGTTGATTAGCAGTAGAGATTGGCTAAGAGAGGGGAAGAAGATTCTTGGAAGAATTTTTTTCTCTTTGCGGTCGTGTGTTAATTGAAAGGACACAAGGCGTTGTGGTGGACATTTCTTATTAATTTTATTGAAGAACTTGTATTGTTATCAGAGTTGATAGAATTTCGTGATCTAATGTAATTAGGACATAAGGCTGCAAGGATTTTTTTAGAAAATTAATTTTTTTATTGAAATGAAAAAGTGAAAGTGTATTATATATATTTTCTTCGAAAGAGAAATTACATTGTTTTTTTTTTAATCGAAGTTAGTTCAGTTTAATTTTAATATAATTCGAATCGTGTTTGGAATAATTGGTTAATAATCGCGTATATATTTGTCCGTATCAGTGTCATTTACACGATTGTTATTCATCATTATTGCAGGCTACATGTGGCCTGTAATAAGATGTATCGTAACAAGATCCATCGTTTCAACGTCGTAAATATTTTGGATTATCATTTCTGTAAATTTAAATGTGAAATATATAACGTTGGCAACGTTCGTGCCGGGTTGTATATTATAATTTCTCTTTTTCCGACCCTTTCGACTCGGAGTCACTATCAAACCAGTACTCGAAACCACAGAACCTTCGGAAAGCGTGCAAATTTGGAATACACCAAATACACACGATCCTGGAATCTTTCCAATGCGAATCTGGGATCTGTCAAACACACGCGAATTAGCATTCTAAACGAGCGTTAGTTCCGAAGCTTTCCAGGCCACCAACCCCCAAATTTATTATTACAACTCAAACGCATACGTGGCACACTCTCCGATCCTTTTAAATCTCCAAGTATAATTGCTCGAAATATTATATTCCAGGCGGAACTCCAACTTCTTTTCAAGAAGAATATTCACGAAAGAAAGCAAAAATATGATCGGAACAATTGTTTGAAATAATCGAAAACACTGAAAAATTATATTTTCCAATCAGCAAAAGTAGAACGAAGAAAACTTACGAAAGAAAACGCAATTAAAACGCAATTGTATTTATTTGAAACAATCTCAATATCGGAAAACTATATAGTTCCAAACAATAAAATCTATTGTATTTTCCAGCCAAAAAATTTCTCAAAAAAAAACTCACGAAAAAATCAAAAATACAAATAAAAACAATTATCGATTGTTCGAAACCGAATCACGATAGAAGATCCGAGATTCAAATTTCCCGCCAGTGAAACAATAGCTTTCGTGGCATTATCGAAAAATGATTGTTCGAATCGTTATTTCTCTAATCAAAATTATCACGAATCTCTCGAAGAAAACTCACGAAAGAAATCCGAGATTCAAATTTCCCGCCAGTGAAACGATGGCCTTCGTGTCATTATCGAAAGGTAATTTTTTAATTAAAAAAATATAACGAATCTCTCGAAGAAAAATCACGAAAGAAAGCAATATAGAAATAGAACGAAAATTCTCGATTATTTCGGAACATCACGATTCGAGATTCAAATTTCCCGCCACGATCCGTTTTACGAAACGATAGCCTTCGTATCATTATCGAAAGATAATTTTTAATTAAAAAAATATAACGAACCTCTCGAAGAAAAGTCACAAAAGGAAGCAATATAGAAATAAAACGAAAATTATCGATTACTTCGGAATCATCACGACCCGAGATTCAAATTTCCCGCCGTAACAATCGAAATTATCTCGCGTGAAATATCAAAGAATGTAACGTCGATTAACTTAATTTCCTCAATTTGTGCATACCTCCACACAGAAAAATTCATTGTCGCAGCTTACAATCGGACGACATAGCCGAGTTAATAATCCAAGTTACGCGGTTGCTTTGATAATTTAAACGCAAACGATGCTTCTGGAATTTCCGCTGATGAGTGGACGGTTTCATTCAATTTCGGTTCGTTAATTCGAGAAATTGTTTTATCAAGTTTCGGCTAATGAGATAGATTTACTTCACGATTTACATTTCACGTTTCCTATTTGAATTTATCGTGTAAAACGTACTGGGTAGGTCTCGAGTTAAAGACGTTTAAATGGAAGGATTTTTAAGCGGCTTAAATTTTATGGAATTACATTCCCGTTTTGTGGACGATATGGAAGTTGAAGCGAAAAGATAAAGAATTATAATTTATACATTTTGAATATTATTCCTTAATCGCGCTCGAATTAAAATTTGTTCACATTTTCATTTGCACGTTCAATATTAATATGTTAATTCCAAACCATTTCTGACTTTCATGATTCTTCGAATTTCAAATTTTGATTCTAATGTATAATCTTCGTAATAAAAAAGAATATTTCTAAAATATTCTGAATCAATCTCATAAAAACAAATAGAGTTTCTGGTTAAAACAAAACAAAAGAAAGAATAAATCAAGTTTCTATCGTTACATTCGTAACAATTATACAAAAAATGTTCCTTTCACGCATTTGAAATAATTACCGATCCGTTCAATATAAGCAGATTAATGCTATTTAATCAATCGATAATGACGGTCACGGTGAAAAGAACATTCGTTTCAATCGACGGACACATTGTGTTCGCGTTCATAGAAAAAAAAAAAAAAAAGAAAAAAAAAAAAACAGTGGCAGCGAACGTATTTCGAAGGATGCAACAATATCGGTAATCAATGTTTTGTATCACACCGTTAACGTGTTGCGACCGAAACTGGGTTTTCCAATTAAAACTGACAAAAAAAAAAAAAAAAAAAGAAAAAAAAAAAAACAGTGGCAGCGAACGTATTTCGAAGGATGCAACAATATCGGTAATCAATGTTTTGTATCACACCGTTAACGTGTTGCGACCGAAACTGGGTTTTCCAATTAAAACTGACAAAAAAAAAAAAAAAAAAAGAAAAAAAAAAAAACAGTGGCAGCGAACGTATTTCGAAGGATGCAACAATATCGGTAATCAATGTTTTGTATCACACCGTTAACGTGTTGCGACCGAAACTGGGTTTTCCAATTAAAACTGACAAAAAAAAAAAAAAAAAAAGAAGAGAAACGAGGACCATTCGATGTAAATGAAAATGCATCAGCTGTCAAAAGGTAATGGTTTACGGATTGTTATTTTGTTGTTGTTGTGATACATTTAAAACAAAATTTTCATTTGATCGAAATGTTAATGCAAAATGTGATTAATTAACGATTAATTCCTTTTCATCGAGATAAATTTCCGAAAATTGCGATATCCATATCGAAAGTGAAGGCGAAGATCTCGGGTATCAAAATGTTCTGAATCTGAACCGACGAGAAATATCGTTCGCGTCTCACCAGAGTAAACACGTAAGCGTGGTGTAACAAACTCGATGGCACCGCAAACGTTGCTTCACTGCTTGGTTTCCACTCGAGTGGACGACACGCCACGGACAAACCGTAATCCGAATGTACCTCGACAAACACCCTGCCTCGAGATCCGAACGAGACGTTTCCACCATAAAGCAAAGTTTCGCTTATCTGGATCATCATCAAGTTTGACCGAAGAGCCAGAGAAAACGAACTAACAGGATAACGGAGACGTCGAAAAGCGAGAATCCTCCATTTTGTGACGCGGCGCACAAAATGGCGTCCGTTTAGAGCGACATCTGTTATATACAAAGCATAAAAATCCACGTTATATACCTAGATATAATTTAATACAATTATAAAATTCCTCCCAATTTTTGCTCATTTCCATACACAGAGATATTTTTATAAACTATATATACATCATTTTCTTAATATTATTAATCGATCGTTTGACGAAGGTTGTTCTACGTTTCTGACCTGGCGAACATT
>NW_006263732.1:0-5666 GCF_000469605.1 Apis dorsata | reverse complement strand
TATATATATATATATATCTATATACCCAAAATGGAGTCGGCCAAAGACCACCTAGGTATAACAATTCAAACACACCACGGACCGTAACCGTTTCGAGGCAATAAACGAAATTTGGGTGGTAGGTCCGGATGGCGGCTCGCTTTGAAATTCTCATTCGATTCGGAAGCGTATATTTGAAGGACTAGTTAATGAACTTTTGCATTCTTCTTCTTTTTTTTCCTCTCTCTCTCTTTTTCTTTTTTCTTTTTTCTTTCTTCGTTCGCAGAAGGGAAACTATGGCGCAAAGTCACGAACCACGCGCGCTTCGACCAAAAGGGAGGGAGGGAGGTTAAAGGAACTCGTTGACACACCGGAAGGAAGAGAGAGAGAGCGAGAGAGTGGAAAATACGAGGACTTGAGAGAGATTTGGAAGATCCATCTGCGATCGTTACGCGTTTAATTAAACGGTTGGCTTTGCACGCACTCGATTCGCGCGAAATTCGCGGGATCCACGGGATCCAGGGTGAAGCGAGCTCGAGATAAAAGTGAAATAGGACGGAGATACGGGCGATGTTATTTAAAATTGTGTTGTCATGAGCTTTTTGGATGGAAAGAAAGAAAAATTTTCTGGAGAATTTTGTGATAAGGAAGAGGGAGCTTTTTCTTTTTTATATATTTATATATATATAGGGTATTGTGAAGGCACATGAGAGTATATTTACAATTTTAATAAATTTCTTTTATATTATTAAGAGTAATCACATTTTCAAGATTGTATTTGCAAATATTTCAAGTATTTAAGATTTAAGATTTAAGATGTAAATACAGGCATTTTGATTTTTTTTCGAAGATATTATGCAATTTACCATTTTCCTTTATCACGTCAAACCGCAACGAGCGTCACGAAACAAAGCATAACCCGCAAGCGTTGTCCCGAATTTCCTCAAGTCTCATCCCCAGGGATAATCAAACTCGCATTTCTCACATTTACAACAACAATCCTGCAAAATCGTTTAAACCTTTATACTCTTGTGAAAAATACAACAAATTACGTCGAAACGATTCCCCATGCCGGTGTTCCATCTTCCTTGCCGGCGAAAGGCGCACGCATCCAAGGGTAATTCACCGTTGAATCTCTCGTCCCTGAGGATCGTGGTCGGTTAACCGACGTTGTCATCGGCAACGTGGCGAAGATGGACGAGCATTTTTGCTTGGAGAGGGGAGAAGGACGACGTGATTATCGTCCTTGGAGGGTAGACAGGTCGGGGGGAGAGGAGAAATTAATTTTTACCTTTATAACGTTTGCCATTAAAGGTGTCTCAAACAGGAGAATTAGTTTGGCAAAATTCACATCCTAATGATGAATGAAGAATGAAACGAATTTTTCAATTTGTTTGACAGTAGTAAGAAATTATTCGTGAATTCATTTAAAATATTTTCTTATAATATATAAAATATAGTGTTATAAAAATAATAAACAGAGTGTTAATATATATATTTATACAATATTTTTTGATGGCCGATAAACAATTAAATGAAGAATTTTATAATTAATAATTAACCTTCCAACAACCATTTTTGCATCATATTTTGCTTTACTTTATTTTCAGTTCCGAAACTTCTACAAAGATAATCCCACGAATTAATTTTAACGAAAGAGTACGGATACACGAAAGAATTTAGTATATTAAAAAAAGAAAAATTTTTGTTTACAAAAATTGTTACAAAAATAAATACGATTAAATTACGAGTTCAACGTACGTGTTTTACGTAACAAAATAAATAAATAAATAAATAAATAAATAAATAAATAAGTAAAAATTTGCGAAAAGAATAAATAATTTTATTTATATTAATTTACGTAAAATATGCACGTTATGAGTGTAATATAAAGTAGAAGATCGCATGAAACGACGCATGCACATTGGAATCACAATATACGCGGTTAACCGTTGGCGGTATTGTTTAAGAGTGGTTCGTTCCTCCTCTGAAAGGGGGTAACCGAAAGGGAGCATATATCGCGTGCTGCATCAGCTCGGTAAATATTAGCCCGTCCTGGATATTACAATTCTGAAACTGGTTCAACGGGAACCGTCGTTCCCCTTTATCCCTGGAAAACGAACGTACCGACGATTACGGAAGTTTGCAGAATATCTCTGTGAAAGATTTATCCGAATTCTTTTTTTTTCTTCTTCTTCTTCGTTTTTTCCTTTCAACGATAGATTAAAAAAAAAATATATATATATATATATATCGACACAATCTTGAAATTTTTAAAACAATTCTCTTGGAAATATATTTTTCAATTTCTTTTGGAAATTTAAAAATATCGGAAACTTGAATATTACATCACGTTTCGATCTAGTTTTCAAGTTCTTAATACTTTATTCGAAAAATCCTTCCGAATTACGAATAATAATTAATTAATTTCTCCTGTAAATTCGATCGTGCAGAAAATTATATCAGAGAGAGGAAAATTTTCGACGAGAAGGGAATCACTATCACAATGGAAACGGATGAGAAAGCTCTTGAGAAAATTCGCGGTTATAAATTCAACCGAGAATTCGATACCGTGGTATTTATAAAGCGAACGCTTCTCGCAGGGTTAGAGTTTCAAAGCTCCTGCTGTTAAAGTGAAAGGTGCATCTTTGTACTTGGGGGGAAATGTACGTGGCCCGACCTTGCAACGACGTTCTAAAATGCGGCTGGCTCTCTCTCTGTGTTCACGTGGAGAAACGGCAAGGAAATCGGGAACGAAGTAACGAGGATGTTGTTTCGTACATTCGATCCACGGTTTATGAGCCGGGAATGGATGCTACGTAGTAAAAAGCGGCGAATAAAGTTTCTTTGTAATTGAGGAAGTGCAATAATCAAGAGATATAAAGATACTTACGGGTTAATTGGACGGGTACGCAGAAACTTGTGAACTTACAATTTGTACAAAAAAAAAAAAAAAAGAAAAAAAAAATTCTCTCTTTACACATTCGTATTTCTAATTAAATATATATAGTCAGAATTTTTGGAGATTTAGCATCAGAGTATTGCTGTTACGATAGATATAAATTTATAACAATGACACAATTGATATAATAATCTAATAATCCAAGTATCAATCCAATATTTACGAAATCTAAAAGAGTCAATCGAAGTAGTTTTTAATAGAAATGATAGAGATGAGATACAGACAGACAGAGAGAGATTTTAAGACCAAGAATAATTCCAGAAATAACAAAATGAATACTATATTATGTAAAAATCTAAAGAATTATTTGAAATAGTTTTTAATAGAAATGGATAATGTATACAAATATTTAGAGATCTTAGAACTATAAATATCGAAATAATTCGAGCAATATCATATTTAAAAGAATTTAAAGAATCGATAGAAAAAAAAAAAAATAATTTTTAATAGAAACGGATAATATACACAATTTTAAAGATCTTAGAGTCATGAATATTAAAATAACTCGAGCAATAACGCTAAAAATGAATAATCTATAATGTACGAATCTAAAGAATCAATAGAAAAAAATAATTTTTAATAGAAATAATAATATACACAATTTTAAAAACCTTAAAATCACGAATATAAAGAATTAATCGAAAAAAAAAATTTTTTCGATAGAAATAATAATATACAAATATTTAGAGATCTTAGGATCACGAATATCAAAATAATTCTTAACAAAAACGCTCAAAATGAATATTCCACCATATACGAATCTAAAGAATCGCTCGAAAAAAATAATAATATATACAATTTTAAAGACCTTAGAACCACGAATTAATCGAAAAAAAAAAAATTTCGATAGAAATAATAATATACAAATATTTAGAGATCTTAGGATCACGAATATCAAAATAATTCTTAACAAAAACGCTCAAAATGAATATTCCACCATATACGAATCTAAAGAATCGCTCGAAAAAAATAATAATATATACAATTTTAAAGACCTTAGAACCACGAATTAATCGAAAAAAAAAAAATTTCGATAGAAATAATAATATAAAGAATCAAAAAAAAAAAAAATTTCTGACAAACGTTTAAAGATCTCAGGGCGAAATAACTCGAGCAATAACGCGATAATTCCGATGATTCGAAGGAACGGAATTAAACGATCCGGCCGCGGATTGGAGGCACGAAACCGCGTCGAGGCAGGGCGGAAATTGGGTCGGGGTTCCCGCGGGAATTTCAGATCTTATTATTACGGAATTGGAGCGGCCGGATATATAGCGGGACCGGTTCTCGAGATTTCCTTGGCAAATAAAAGGCGAATGGCGAATGGATCGGCGTAACACACGTCCCGGGCTACCTTTATTACGTTCGGCCCCCGTGCTGTCACATTTAGATGGGCCGAGGATAATTAAACGCGGTGGATCGAATCCGCGATTCAAATTTCGCCTCGAGCGAGCCACCTCAGATGGAGATGAGATCGTTTCCCTTTTGTAATCCTCTTAGGAACGTGGAACTTTTTTTTTTTTTTTGCGATTGCGGGGGAATACAACGCGAGGTGGTTGTAGTAAAAGTCTTTGGAATAGTCGATGGAACTAACTGGCTGAACCGTTTCCTTGGCGAGTCGTCTTTCGATCCATTTCTCGTTTTTTTTTAGAATTTAATATAAGGGATTGAGATTTAATTCTTTAAATTTTGAACTAAGATCAATTTACAAAATTCGATCAATTGAATGTTTGCAAGGATTTTTACGATATCTGATATATTTTAAATTTTAATTCTAATAAAATGTGGTGTACACGATAACCTCTTGTAACAATTTATTCATTCGTGTTCTAAAACATTACAAGTGAAGTAGCTGTAATTCAGATATTTAAAGATTTTTTTAGAAATAAATTTTTATTTAAATTTCACTTCTCAAAGTGTATTTATAAAAAAAGTTTGAACATCCACAATCACTTATGATACAAACCAATGAGAACAGTTTTGATGGAAAAATTCCAGTTATAATACGAAGTTTGTTCAAATCTGTTAAGCCATGTCGTATAGAAACCTCGTTATAAGCAGAATTATCGCAGAATTTCTGCATTTTTGATGTCGTATCGAAACGAATATATTTTAAAGTTATAAGAGGATATATCGAGTGCACCTATTTTTACTTCTACTTCCTGCGTCCTACAACTGTCAACAACTTTATTGTCTCAAAACGTGATTTCGGAAACTCGGTCGAAATTCAGTCCCGTACCCGATCCTAAAACTTTCACAAGATACTCCATAACACGAAACGTAGGTAGTCAAAGTTTCGAAGCTCGAGCTTAATTTTGCTCTTCTTTTTACGATAGTTAGCTGTATAAATCAGAGTTCGTAAGTTGGGACAAGAGGTATGCACCTGCGTACAATATTCCAACCCCTTTCTTCGATGAAATTTGACAGCTTTCAGGGAGGAGAGTATCTTGGATTAAATAAGCGATTTTATCGAATTCTTGTAAAAAAGCGTATCAAGGTATAAACTGATACACCGGTGAATACGCGTGTTGGTCTAATATTTTACGATATCTTTTATCCAAAGAAGTACACTGAAGATCGTGAACGTTTCTGCTTTTTTCCTCACGATCGTTACTCACGCTTGTGATCTCTTTAAAATCGAAATCCGAGAATTGTTGGATTCGAATATATAATTTTCAGACTTGGAATGATGTGGAAAATGATTGTGACGTGATTATGTATTTTT
>NW_006263731.1:0-251 GCF_000469605.1 Apis dorsata | reverse complement strand
TTTTGTTAAGTTATAATTTGGTTAATTATATTAATTTAGTTTCATGCTAAGTTATGTTTTGGTTAATTTTATTAATTTGGTTCTTTGTTAAGTTATAATTTGGTTAATTATAATATTTTAGTTTCTTGTTACGTTATGTTTTGGTAATTTTATTAATTTGATTTTTTGTTAAATTGTAATTTGGTTAGTTATATTAATTTAGATTCTTGTTAAATTATGTTTTGGTTAATTTTATTAATTTGGTTTTTTGT
>NW_006263730.1:424812-438412 GCF_000469605.1 Apis dorsata | reverse complement strand
TCTCTCTCTCTCTCTCTCTCTCTCGCTCTCTGTGATCGTGCAAGCTCGCGTGAAGCGCGTTGATTCGAGCAGCAACCTCGTGAAAATTAATTGGCCGAGGATTTTGAACCGCCTCGAGCTTTCCAGGATGCGATCTCGCGAAAAGTACGCGGCGTATCGTTTCGATCGAAAATAACGGCGAGCAGTCACGTATTCTCGTCACGTGTTAAACTTTCACCTCGCGCGCGTGTGTGCGCGTCATAGACGATTCGAAAATTAATTCGCCGGTAAACTGCAGCGATTTAACCTTTAAGAGAATTGGCAAAGTTTGGAGAAAGTTGTTGGAGAACGATAATTTGATTACCGCGCGCTGTCGAGTCTCGCGGTGATAGTTCCTTCCCCTCCCGTTTATTATTATTTCAAATTAAATTAGAAATTGTGCCAACCATTTTGACTGACAGTTTGCCGTGTTTTATATATATATGAACCTCCTCTCCTATATACGAATTCTTAACTATCTCGAGGAATTTTCTTTATTGAAAATTTTTGGAAGAGGAAATCGAGACGAACGACTTTCCTCTCTTAATAATAAAAATAGAATAATTCGAGAAAATTTCAAATCCAGATAACATGTCTGTATATACATACATACATTCTCGAATATTTTCTTTGGAACACGTATTCTATCCTATTAACGCGAGCCAGAGAGAGAGCAAGGTTGGAGAATAACGTTCGATTAGCTCCAGACTCTGTGAATCGCGATCGAGCTCACCGATTCAACTCTGACGCGAAACAGAGGGAGAAAGATGGATGGATGCATGGATGGATAGGCCGAGAGAAAGAGAGACAGAGGAAAGGCCATTTTCCTGGCTTACACGGGGGAGGAGAATTTTCATCAGTTTATCGCGGGGTGCAGCAGGGTTGGAACATTATATACGATCATTCATACGAGATGAACTGCAATTGCCGGTACTATTTACAAGGAACGAGATAGAATTTTATCCTCCCTTCTCCCCCGAGGGAGAATATTTCACTATGATTAATGATCTCTGTCGACAACACGCGCCTTTTTTTTCTCTCCCCCTCCTCTCTCGTCCATTTTTCTTCATTACGTACGCGATACTTGAGAACAAGGAAATGGATACACGGAGACAACCAGGCAACCAGAGTTTTCCCTTTTTTCTTTTCTCTTTCGCCAATTCCTCCCAGTAACCATCATGCTAATGAAACCGAATCCACGGCCGTATACATCGGTTAATCGATCCCGAGGCAACAACATCGTTCCTCGTTTAATCGATCCCGGATCCGAGATGACGCGTGTTTTAAATATGCATTATGACGCGCTTGTCCGGAAAATTTAATCTCCCTTGTTTCCCTTTCTTTGGAGGGAGGGAAGGAGCTCTTTGATCGCTGGAAAATTTCTCGAAGACGATAGAAAGTAAATTTTCTTTTCGAGAAGAAGCTTGCAAGAAAAAAAAATTGCACTCGAATCTTTTTCTCGATTCTAAGAACTGAACGATAGATTAGAAAATTCAAGAAATTCTTTGGAAATTATTTAGAAAAAAGAAGAAGAATTGGATGAATTGGATAGTTGAACACGTACATACGGTGCATAATAGTAGCAAAGGTAAAATGTTATCCAAAAATAGATGGTAGATCGGCGAGGCTTGATAATAAACACGGAATCGTTGATCAAGGATCCCGAATTCCGTGCAATCACGTAATATGAGTATTTCACCGTGGTATCGCGGAAGGGTGTGCGGCGAGTCGCTTGATAAAAGGAAGGAAGGATGGAGGAAGGTAAGAGATTAAAAGGTAGAGATAAACCGCGGTAAAACGAGAGATGGATGGATGAGGTAAGGAAAAGGAGTCGGCAAAGGAACAAAAAAGAAAAAGAAAAGGAAAAGAAAGAAAAAGAAAAGAAAAGAAAAATAGAGAGGACGGGGGGATTAAAGAGGAAAGGAGGATTGTGGCGGCCGACCGAGAGGGTGGATTGGAGAAAGAGGGGAAAAGAGGTGCAAAGAAGAGAGGAAGGAGAAGAAATGGAGGGGAAAAAAGTAGGCAAAAGAGTTGAGGATTGAGCTGGTTGGCAATGGCGAGCTTTTATCGGCAATCGCTGCCAGCAATTTCCGCCTTTATCGCCTATCAAACCGAAGGTATCCGACTGTGTGCACCACGCCTCGAGGGCAAAACACCCTCGAATTGCGACGGCCTAATGGAGCGGCCAGCTTTACACGTATATACGTGTAACCAAAAAAAAAGAAAAAAAAGAAAATGGATTTTTCCTTAACGAACTAATTTCAACTAATTTCAGACTCGCTCGCTCGTTTATCATATCATGTGATAATACTAATTCTCGTTCGACGCTTGATTGCTTGATTAGAGATAAATGAATATCAGGAGAGTAAAGTCAGACTTGGTCAGAAAGCAAGAAGAGCAGTGAGAAAGGATCGTTCGCGTATCGATTTATTCGCCGTATTATATATTGTTTAGGGCGGAGGGTATAAATTAGTTTAAGCTTGATCGATCGCGGTGTAATTGTCCTATCGATTACGCAGCGTCGACGAATAATAAATTCTCGCACAGTGTTAACCGAGCGACATAACTTTCCATCCCGTTCTTCTTTTCCGTTCGAGCCTTGGCGCGGCACGTTTTCCAATAATTCAATTTTTCCGGAAAAGCTACGCGTCGTGCGTACGTTGCATATCGAAGAAGAACGGGGCAAAGACTGAAATAATTCCTTCGCTTACCGATACAAATACCGAAATTTTTGAGTTAAATTCTTTATTACTAAAATAGTTACAACATAACCTCACTTTTTGACTAAGCTATTAAGATATTATAAACTGGATTTAATCACAGGCACAGCGTTCGAAAAATTAGAAATCGAAATGGTTTATCCAAATAATGGATAAAATAGTCTTCTAACCGATGAAATCTTCGATAACTCTTTTCTCGAACTCGTTTGCAGAAAATATTTCTATCAGATAGAACGGTTAAGCAGGTGGAAATACCTTTGTAAGAGGCGTCGCGATTCTCTCCTTCTTTAGAAATTGGTCTCGAATGATGAACGATGATCGAGAGATCGGCGATATAAGCCACTCCCGTCAATGACGAAGTTCGCCATTTGCGAGATTGCAGGCGAGAATTTCCTACCTTCCGGAACGAACGGTCGCGGATAACTCTCCTTGGGCGAGTTTTCTCTTGTGTACTTAGGCAAAAGGTTAGAGATGTGGCGCGCGAACAATGGATTTTTCCAGCTGCATTATTCATTCCTCCCTCCCTCCTCCCTTCCATCCTACGCGCCGCTCCAATGTATCCTGAATTCGTAGTAATTTAGAGTGAGCTTCGCCGTCGATTACGCTCCCTTTGTGTGTCATCCAAGAGTCTCGTTCGCCCGTCACGTCCCTATTTCGCGACTGAATACATCCGACGTTCCCTTTCCAGCGCGTTAGAAATTTTCTTCGATTTAATTCCTCTCCTCTCTCTCTCTCTCTTTTTACGATCTAATTGTGTTCCTCTTGGATTATTTTTTCGAATCGATTATTCAATCTTCGTCCATTTATCCGTCGTAATGGAGGATCTCTTTTAATTAGAAATTTTTCTTTTTTCGTTACGCTTTGATCATTCGTCTCGAACGATCCAAATCATTCGAATCGATTATTCGATCTCGGACCGTTTACCACGATGCTCTCTCGCTTTTAATCTCTCATTTCGCATTTTCCCTCGAAAACCGCGATGAAAGTGAATATCGAATCTTTGGAAAACTTTCTCCGATCGAAAAACGTTTCTTTTCGTTTTTTTTCTTTCTTTCTTTCTTTCTTCTTTTTTTTTTTTCAAACGAAAAAATTATTGCAGTTGTGCGCACAAGCAATAACCATCCACTGTGTGATTAAATCTACATTTTCCTCGATGGTTATTCCGTGTTTACAACGGTGCATGCACATTTCGACGCGTTTCGCCATCGTATCACGAAATATTCCTAACTCATCCGATTTAATAAAAAAAAAAAAAAAAAACACGCATATATAAAATTCGTACAAGACAAGATAATAAAAAAAATTCGGATGAAAATTCTACGAGAAAAAAAGTATTTCTCTGTATTACACTTTATTCAGACCCTTATTTCGCGAATTTTTTGAGAAAATTCTCCCCCTTGTTCGACGAGAAATAATTGGGAAAAGGATCGAGACGATCGATTCGTTCGGACAATGATAAATTACCAACCACGAGCGATACAACATAAACGAGAAAATTCGCGATTCTCAAGATCCTCCGAGATAAAACCGAATGAACGAAGAAAAAGGTAGAAAGGAATTACATTGAGAGAAGGATCTCCGTGATTTCATTAAACCGTCTTAATGATCCCGCCTTAAAGTTTTCTCCCTCTCTTCGGTGGTGGTTATAAGTTATACAAGACGATAATAACTGCTCGTCGTGTCGTCATCGTCGGCGAAAGCTCTTGATGAGAAACAAACCGGCTCTTCCCCTTTCTTTCCTCGAAGGAAAAGTGCAAAACATCTGGATCAGATTATACATCGCTCTCGGTCTCGTTTAATCCGATCCGAAGAAACTTTATTATCGCGTATACCGGAAACGAATTGCAGAAACTTCCGGGCCGAGGAACGCCACTTGGAAAAAATGATATTCGAAATGTGAGAAAAATATACTCTCGACGTGGATTCGTTTTTTTTTTCCATTGCTCGTTTACACCGTTTCACGATAACACCAATGTAGATTAAATGTGAATTAATAGTCGACAAAGGAAACGAGTTTTTCAATGTTTTCAAATGCTTCGATATTTATGCGAAAAGTGTGAATTCAATTCAAATTTAATATTCCCGCGTATCGAGAAATAAGACAATTGATTCGATCGATTTTATTTAATAATAATTTTCATTTTTTTACGGTCACATTTCATCGTAATTTTTTCACGAATGAAAAATTGTTCGCTTTCAACGCGTTTCGATTTCTTATCATTTCAAATGTAATCATTTCTGTCAAAACAATCAAAAAATCGATCGATTCCTCTTAATATTTCTCGATCCAAGATATTAAAATAAAAACACGCGACACATAGATCACGAGCGCTCGATGTTCGAACATGTAAGCAACCGAGCATAAAAAAGAAGGAGGAAGAAGAAGAAAAAGTGTTTCCAAAGACGCGTAGGCGCGAACTTTTGCCTCGGCATCGATGCAGGAAATTCATAGGGAAAGTTGGCGAGCGAAAGCCTCCTCTGCATACATCGGATTATCGATCGAGGGGGGTGGACAGAGATGCACGCGATGCTTCCGCGGCGTCATTAGCGGTATCGACGTGGCCAGTCATCCCAGTGATGATGACGCGCAATGGATTCGGTCGCGTTCGCACCGAAGATTGGGATTATTTTCCCCCTTTGATCGCTAATATGAACAGATTTCGATCGGCGATGTCGATTTAAAGTTAAGAATTCTGAGAAAATCGAACGAAATATCGATAGCTTTCGAGCTTTCCGAAAAAATAGTATTAAAAAGTTCGTTTGCTTCGCCGTTTCGACGATCCTTTTGCCATTTCGTTTATGACACGTTCAATTTTATCCTTCCACGGAGATGGAGATGTTTCTGTTTCGCAATGTTTCTTGGGATTTTTGCGTTAGAAATTCTTCCATATAGGAATATTTGGAATATCACGTGAGATATTAATGTTTGGAGTATACCGTGCGCGACAGTCAGGAATGATATTTTTATTTTCAAAAGGAATATTCGAAATAATGTATAATATTCAGAGGTGGATCCATGGTTTCCAATTTCCACGAGATATTCCTTTATTCCTCTTGTTATTTAAAACTGTCTGAATCATTTCCAATCGTCCCAAGTTTCCTTCCATCCTTTCCACTTCTTCTGAAAAAAAAATCTAAAAAAATAAATCGTTCCACTTGCGCGAAACATCGGGTATAATTTGATCATGATCGATCCACGTGGATAAAAGATAGAAGGTATCCGCTCGAAATCGCTCGAAACTTACTTCGAGCTTCGCGTGATCGATACTTTCAACGATCGTTGGAAGAAAAAAGTCAAGTTTCGGGGAAAAACGTTTCCGCGGTTCATGAATCCCGCGCCAGCTGGAGGACCCTATACTCGTCGAGCCAGTTAGAAACCTCGAAGAGGGATGATGATACGACTATTCGATGCACTCTCGACGCGAGAATCGGGTTGACCTCGACGAAACCGGGACAAGGGAAACGAACCACCACTTCTCCTCACCTCTCCCTCACTTCGATTCCCTAAATCTTGTCAAGTTGTACGCGAGCGCATCTGCGAGATGCTAAACTTTCTTTAAGCTCGGGGAGAGAGATCTTGCAAAGTTTCTCCATAAAGAGACGACCGATGCTCGGCTTCCGTTCGCTCGCTTTGCTTTAAAGAGGTGACGGGCAGATCGAAGGGCGCAACAATGGAATACGATACGATAACGATAAAAACAGGTGAAGCACGTGTTTCATCTTTGAAGAATGATAAAAATGAAGTATGATATTGTTCGATCGATGAGTGAAAATAGTTGCTCCCTTCTTTTGCACAAGCAGATTATACAAGCATATCGAAATTTATAAAATTTATACATCGATCAATTGTTATCCACGTGGATATATTAAATTTCGGAATAGAGGAACGTTTCGTTAAAATATAAATCGTATTTTTTTTTTTTTGTAATAAATATATAGTGTAAAGAAATCGAATTGGAATTCTATTTCTGTCAACGTTCAAATCTACGTGCCGTACGCGACTTAATCCCATCGCTGGGGAGGAGGGGAGGGGGGAGGAGGAGAAGGGCACGCTTTACCGTGTCACATTTTATCCATTTATTTTCTCCAACAAACACCAATCTTCGCACAGAATAACCCAATCATCCATTCCTCTTTTTCTCTTTCTTCCATCCTCTTTTTCGATCCCTCTATGCGCATTCGTGTATTCTGTACACATATATATTCCTTCCTTCTCTCCCCCCCTTTTTTTCCATTCGCAATTTTTAACTCCCCTTTTCAACCGCTCTATACTACCAGCACCACGTCCAAATGTAAATTATTACCGAATCGTCGCGTCGGATCGACTGGAAATCCGCTGGAAAACGAAATTGTTATCTCTATTAAATGCACGTCGACGCTCTGCGTTAATCGAGTCGCTCATCGTTTACACAACGGGCCAATATTCGCTTTTAATTATTATTTACCGCGCCAGACGATGCTGACGCCATCTTTTTTTCATGTTCTTTATACGTGTTCTATATAGCGATAAATTTGCCGATCATACCCTCCTTCTCCTGAAAACGCGCGTATCGACAGGTCACGATCGAGGAGAAATAAATATTTCCCGTTAACTTTTTTATCTCTGACAATTCGTTTAAGAAAAATGGAGGAGGAGGATGTGGAGGAAGAGAGAGGAAGAAAAGATGATCGAGATGATAAGGATTACCAGGGGAGGGGGTGGCGTAATCTCGCGAAAGAGATAAACGCATTATTTATAACATTGGTTCATTATTTATAACAAACTGGATGATTTTACATAATAATAAAAATTGTCCGTGATCACAATTACAAACGGAAACAACGAGTTTAGTTCAACGCAAACGTGTTCGAACCTTTCGTAACTTCGCGATAGAACTTCGTTTCCTGCGCGAAAAATTTGAAATGCAATTCGAGATTCGAGATCGTATCTTGGATTTTGTACTTATAATGCGACTTTTGCAAGACGATATAGATCTTAAATTCGTATAAAAATTGACACAAAGATTGTTAAAAAGTTTAAAAATACGAGCAACGTGCGTTGATTTGGGGATACGAAATAAAATGCGTGGAATCTTTGGAAATTGGACGATACCTGAACTTTTAAAAATTCTGTATCCAATCTATTATATCGATTTTTTCTATTTTTTCCTTTCGTCGACCAGCCATATCACGCGGCTCGTTCAACCTATTTTTTTCCACGCTGATGAGGAATTTCTCCCTTCATGGTAAATAGATAAAACGGCCCGTGACGGAGAAACATCCCGCGAGACGGGATGGAATACCCTACAAATGATTACGTGTCCATATTTAACGAACCGTTAAATCGAATCCACCATACGATACGTGTATTTTTAATAATAAGCACTAATGAGCTGCCCGATGATGAAGAGCCACATGTACCTGTTAAACGAATAACAGCGGCCGGGCTGCGTGTATTAAATGATGCACGAATTACGAGACTACCCGCGCGCGCCCTCCCCTTCCACGTTTACACGTAATTGTCCCGAATTTAATTAGTGTTCCCGGCGTGGAAGAATCGAGGTTTCGCGGGTTGGATTTCAAGGAATATCGAAAAGTCCTAGTGGAATTTGATTGAAAGGAATGGAGGCACGGAGAGGAGATGGAAAGAGGGTAGCATTTTTCAAGTTTGGAGTTGGAATTGGATTGATTGTAGTAATTGGGGAAAAATTTAATAAAAATTTTTTTTAAATGGATTTCAAGGAATTGCAAAACCTATTGGAATTTGATTGAACATGGTATGGAGAAGATTTTATTAAAAGGAAAACATCATTTTTCAAGTTTGATTATCAAGTTAGATTGATTACAATAATTGGGGGAAGAATTTAATAAATAGTCGTTAAGCAAATATTTTTATTCTTCTGGAAAAATTATCTTGGACGCAAAATCGAAGGAGTAACGAAAATATTGTTGGGGCATAGAAATAAAAATACGACGGGATATCGCGGTATAAAATTGCGGTATTATTGTATTATTCTTTCATGACTGTGGACGGTGGTCAGCCCACGAGGAATGCAATAACCGAAGTTCGATAAGGAGGATGCCGTGTACCATGTGAACCATGTGTGTACACGAAAATTCGGTCGCAAATCAGGTCAACGTGTTTCAATCCGATAACTTACTATCCCCTATCTATTATCCAACGGGACCTATTATCCAATCGAGCTAGGAATTTGGCGTGTCTACGTGTATTTAATAAATTGGAAATTCTCCCGTAATATCGATGTCCTTTTCGATTCGTAATTTCGTTGATACTTTTAATCCTTAACTTCGTTCAGGAATGAATTTTAACTTTCCCATTTTATATATATATATCTCTTTATACAGTCATTCCCACAGAGATTTTAATCGTTGGGATAAATTTTCTTCTTGATAGCAACCTTTTAACCTCCTCCATTTTTAATTTTAATCAAGTCAAAGTAAAATTGAGTTACTTTATATTTTAACAATTCTCGTTAAGCTGCTTTCATTACTGAACAATAATTAGTTCTCGTAAATTAATCCCACCCCTCGAAACAGGGGAGGGGGGGAGGGTTTGAAATTCGGTCGTTAAACGTTTAACGATCGTTGCATTTTAATATCCCCTTTTATACCCTCCTGAAGAGATGACTTCGAATGAGGGAAAAAAAAAAAAAAAAAAAAAGGTTAACGCATGACTTTAGCATTTCCTCTGTGGTGGCCGTTCGATGTTGTTGTTTGACCAGACACCGACCCATACTACTTATACTATGTCGACGCGACAAGCGCAACTTCGAAACTTTTCCATCAATTATTTATCGATCGTTCGTTTAATCGATTGAACAAAATTGTTAAAAAGATCAAAATTCAAAGGGTAATTTATCTTGAAATAATATCCCGTTTCTTCCATACTCGATCGAAAGTTGATACAAGATCGTGGACAACTTCGATAGTCTCAACTTGCGCTGGGAACCGACAGTAATCCTTTCCTTTTCTAACGAAGTAACGAAGCGCGTAACAAGTGAAGAAGGATTAATTTAAAGACAGAACAAATTTCACTATTCTCTTCTTAATTTATCTGTTTAATTTTCGTATCGAATAAGATTAAACGCAAAAAAAGTTTATCGAATTTCTAAATTTCTCTATTTCCAATCACTTTGAACAGAATCTATGATCCCTATGATGACACAAAATTAATATCGATACAATTTTCAAATTCCAAAATCCTGTATTTGCCTGTATTCGATACATTTAATCCAACGTATATAGACTTTTATAATCGGACTCTCGCCAACCAATGTCCGTTCTTGTCCACCCCGAAAATGTTTGATATCATGATACGGCCAGCCTGACCGCTTAATTAACCTTTCTTTGCCGTCCGCCATTAAACGTCCTCGCGGTAATTGAAATCTCTCGCCCACACAGCCGATATGTTCGGCTTCGAATTTGAAAATTTCTCTCCCCTGCTCCCATTATACGCGCACGAGAGACAGAGAGAGAGAGAGAGAGAGAGGAAGAGAGTATACAATGTGTCGCATGTATTATATCAACGGGGAGACCGTTTAATTGTGTGATACGTTTTGCTTGGGGATCGCTTAATTAACCTTTCGCAAACGCCACAAATTTTGCAAATGCGCCCGTAAATCACCCGATTTTTCTCAAACGCTCTCCGATGCTCTTCCAATAGCTACCTCCTCCTCGTTGATTTCGACGATCTTGAAATATTAATCGTCAAAGGATCGTCGAAGCTATTGTTTCAACTTCCAAAAATATTTTTCGTAATATTATTATGAAACGTGTCTATATTCGCACGTCCACCTGTTAAATAAAGACCTTCTCAAGATATTCTCTGTAATCCTCGAACGAGAGTCGCGAAATTATCCAAACCATCGGGTCAATTAATTTTAACGAAGGCGCAGCCTCTCGGAGGCGGAGGGCATGTTTTATCGGGGGAAGACGAAGCGTCATCCGGCTACAAAGTGACCCGACTCGCGGCGAGACGGATTGTTATCGCTTTCGAAGCTTTTCGTCCCCGATCTTATCGATGGACCACTTATCGATGCGGCATGTCGAGAAGTTGGAAAACTTGTGATGGTGAGCAATGTCGGTTCTCGCCTTAGGAGGACGAGAAAGGAATGTTTGTGAGTTGTAACTTTTGGAATCAAGCTGATTTCGAGCATCCCTTTTCGCGGATGAATGATTTATTAAGCAGTGCGTGATCAGAGGAGTTTGGCACTCTTTAAAATGAGTTAATAGATAAAATTTTCGTAGCTTGATTAATTTGGAAATATTCGATTTATGTGGTGGAAGATCAATAAATCGTATAGATAATTTCGAGGAAGAAATGGAGAAAAACTCGATCCGGCAAATTTTCTTTCTCTTTCATCGTTGGAATGTAAAATATTTTCACGAATAAGAGCGGATCGGATCTGTGGATGGGCCGTGAACGACAGGATAAGAATCGACGAAGCATACGATGCTCCTCCAATATCAAAAACTCGGTGGAACGCGATCTTATACCGATACAATCGAGAGTTGAACGCTATAAGGGTAGTTATCGGCTGCAGCTGCTCGTTTTCTTCTCGCCTACATCTCTGAATAGCGTTGCCATTCTCGAAACGGGTTCCACGTGTACCGTTCAGACCGAAACATGCTAGAAATCCACGACGAATCGTAAAAATGGATAGTTCTTGTAAAAAAATCAGAAATGGTTATTTTCATTTTATAGGAGATACGCGCGAAAGATTTACGAATATCTTATCTATTAACTTCTTCGTTCCGATTCAAACGATTTTTACCCTTTTTTCTAAAGTATTTCGATGTTTAAGTTTGCTTCTATTATTGCGCATAAATAATCTATTCTCTGATATCCTTGCAATCTATAATTATTCAATACAATGAAAAATATTTAGGTACACAAGATTTTGTGAAATAAGATCTAATGTTCAGAAACAATGGATTAGCTTTGCAAGAAAGAATAAGATACTCTAAAAATAAGATTGAAAAATTTATTTATAATAATTCGAAATAATTCTCACGACCACCCTCCCTTAAACGTCCTCTTAAACACATTCAATGATCGCGCTGATCCAAATCTCGAGTATATATATATATGTATTTTTCCAGCAATTAAATTCCTGGGACAAGTTCATGGGACGGATATAATTAAGGGAACCCTGGGAACATTTTGAAATACGAGCGCGACAAATTACGGCGAACGGTATCGCGGTTCGAACGTATGAATAACGACACGGTAATTATAATGGCGCGTAATCTCGTTCCACCCTTGCAATATCTTCTCGCCTATTTCGAGTTCCTGCCTCGATCATTTGATAATTTATTCAAATTATTTATTCCATTCATATTATTATTCCGTGCCATTTTCCAACAACAAGCGCGCAAAATTCGAATACAAAGCCGTCGGAGGCCAAAGTTTGGCTTTGGGGTTAAAGGGGGTTAAAGGGGTCGAAGAAACGCTTGATCGTTAACTCCCACGCGTTGGTTATTTATCACGACTTTTCGGTGCACAATTCGCGGAAATAAACGGGGGTGGTAAATCTGGAATAACGCTTTTAGGTAAATAGGGTGGCGCAGCAGTTCGACGCAGCTGTGCTCGCCGCGCTTTGAGCCCGAACGGCATTAAAGCCGTTTGTCCTTGGAATTTCTCGTTTCGAAAACGAGAAACCGATTGCCGAGAGATTGCAGTTGTTGTGTAGTGCGTGTGTTATGTGAGGGTGGGTGGAGGGAGGAGGGTGGGGAGGAGGGAATGAACGATCTTCTTTCGTTCGCGAAAGGTATAAACGGATGTTTATGAGGCGGATTGGGATTATTTGCTTGGCAAATTGGTAGTTTGTGCGCGTTAATTTAGAGAGACGTTAGCTCGCGATGTTTGATCAATTCCTGGTAACGAGACAAAGGCAAATTTCTGATAGAAGTGCAACTGCATTGTGTTTTGTTTTTCGAAATATTCGAAAATATGCAACGCTTGCTTTAGTCAGATCTTTATTTTCTTTGTGCAATGTACGTTATCGTAATATATTATTATCACATCCTTGGAATTTATTTTTGCGTTTAGGAAATCTGTATTAAATATTAATTGATTCGAATATTTAATAAAATTTAATAAATTCGAGATTATAGAAATTTTGTTCTTGAAACAACGCGACGTTTCCTGAATATCTTTTTTTTTTAAGGGTGCTTTCTTGTCTACATTTTCACATTTTGTCGCAAAATTGTTTCAAAACATTGAGACTCACCTCGTATGATGATCCATCGTACAAAAATAACATTATGTCGTTACACTTGCAGTTTACGATGTACACGAAGCTTTTCGTGTATTATTTAATTTTTATTCCAAAACGTCGATCCTGTCGTCCACTCTCTTGTTTCTTGAATGCTGTAAAAGAAATTTATGAAAATATCAGTCTTGTGAATCTTCACCACAATATTTTGAAATATTTCGAGACATATTTTAAAGTTACATTCTCGAAATAACTTTTCTTGTTCCTTTCTTGAAAACATGGCATCATTTTAATATCTCTCTCTCTCTCTCTTTCTCTATATCGTAATAATTCAATAAAAGAGATCTTAAAGATACCAACGAAGAATATTCGTATATTCATTTCTATAATTAAAATATAAATATTGCAAATAATATATCGATTCGAATCGTGGAAAAAACTTCTCTAAAATTCTCAAAAACTATATCGCACTAATTCAATAAAAGAAATCTTAAAGATCCCACGAAAAATACATTCATTTCTATAATTAAAATATAAATATTGCAAATAATATATCGATTCGAATCGTGGAAAAAACTTCTCTAAAATTCTCAAAAACTATATCGCACTAATTCAATAAAAGAAATCTTAAAGATCCAAGAAAAA
>NW_006263730.1:421835-424781 GCF_000469605.1 Apis dorsata | reverse complement strand
TCATTTCTATAATTAAAATATAAATATTGCAAATAATATATCGATTCGAATCGTGGAAAAAACCTCTCTAAAATTCTCGAAGACTATATCGTACTAATTCAATAAAAGAAATCTTAAAGATCCCAAGAAAAATACATTCATTTCTATAATTAAAATATAAACATTGCAAATAACATATCGATTCGAATCGTGGAAAAAACTAAAATCTCTCTAAAATTCTCGAAGATTCAATTATCAGAAATCCAGTTCCAATTATTATTATAAACACGCAACGAAGATCTATCAACTATCGAACCGTTGCCAAGTATATACGAGGCTTCCATCTCGAAAATTGAACGATCTTATACTATGTGTTTCACACGCGCGCTACATTACTCTGCATTACTCTCCGTTGTGCATCAAGAGGCACGACGGCTCTGTGTCTAACTGTTGCAGCTGTTGAGAGCAGCAGTCGCGATCTCAATGTATCGGCTCTGAGGATCTGCCTCTTCCATCCAAACGTGCTTTTAACCGCTTTCCAACCCGTGTACGCATCCCGCACACGCTCGGCTTCGAACTTCTCTGAGAAATGCCGATCTCGACTGCTTCTCTTCAACGTAATTCGTGGGATTACGCATTGGATGTAAATAGGTCCTTTCTCGTTTACTGGCTCTGCAGTAACCGGTCAATCATTGCTTGTAATCAGTGATTAGATTAGGGAAGAACAGAATTATCTTATTTAATTGGAGATTAATATTTTTTTGGTTAGTAGCTTTTCAAAATGTATATAGGTTGGGTGGGTGCAGAAATTCGTGTGAGAGAAGGGAAAGCTTGGGAAAAGGTGTTTATCTAGTCGGTGTTTATCTAGTGGTTGTAGCGTTTTTCGTTCGAGTGTTGAATAATCAAAAAATTACCTATAAGTTCACTTATGAACACTTATTATAGAGAACAGAATATATTTAGTAATCCGGTCTTTGAAGTTTACTATAATAATCGGGGAAATCCTAAGCAATTGTATGGGTTTGCTCGTTTAATTGGCGCCATGAAGAGCCAGCTCGATTTAATGGCGGAGGACGGAATGGTAATTGGGTGATAATGCATTCGTGGCTTCGGTGAATCCTCGTTCGCAGACTTTCGCCAGTTTCCTATTATGGGAATAGGATCTTGGCAAAATTGTTTGTTACGAGTGATGGGTTCGAGTGTTGCGTGAACAGATCAAGTATCTCTTTTCTTTCTTCTCTTTGAGATTTCTAATTTTTAATGCATCGTACTCGCCTTGTATCTCCATTCCAATTAACGAACGAAAAATTTCTAATAAATATCCAAACGATACTTGATCACCTTCCAACTATCATAAGTCTAATCTGAACACGAGCTAGCAAACTGTCGAGATGCAGAGCTTGTCAGAACACTAGTTGCAGTTTCCAGAGAAACTGAGATAGTTGTTAATACGCCGTGCCTGTATTACCCTGTAACTCGAGATAATTAAGCTACGTTTAGGCACAAAAGTTACAGTTGACAACTATTTTTAACAAAACTATCGATTCGAAACACTGCACAAGTTCAGTTTGTGGACCAATCTCGACGCCATTGTATTCCGTCACATTGCAGTCGATTGTGAAAGTTACGGCGAGCGATCATTCGCCTCCTGTTCCCTTCAACGTCAACTTCAACTCGCCGCTTTTATTAAACCCGATTCGTCGATGGAGGAACGATGATTTCGGGCTGATACACGATGGCTGATGGGACGTGTGTGTTTTCGATTGGCAACGAAAACTCTCTAATAGCATAGATACCGTTCGTGTCAGTCCAATAATGTTAGACGTTGGTCGGAGAGTTTTCGACAGCTTTCAACCCGGAGTTCCGCGGAGTTTAATATAAATAACGCAACTGGGAGGCATCAAGAAGGCGCAATATGTCGGACGCATGCCGAGAGTTTACCGCCACTTATTTGTCAATGGTATCGAGTTCTTCCCTTCGAATGATACGATATGAAACTCTGAACAGTTCCCGGTCGTAAAGTTGAACGGTTGTTTCGTGGTTGTGCACCATGAATTGAAAACTTACTACGCGGCTCTGAATTCTAGTTTCCACGTTGTACGACCTATAAACGTTTGTTATTGCTTTGCTACGTGTTGTTCGCACTCGTCGATACGCGTGTGCGATGGAAAATAATAAAATGATCGTTTTCTGTCTGAATTTCTCTCTCTCTCTCTCTCTCTCTCTCTCTCCTTGTCTTGTTTCTCGTTGTTTGCGCAACGAATAAGGGAATTGCGCAAACTGTACAAAGTCAGAGAGAGAGAGAGAGAGAGAGAGAGAGAATTTTTTTCGGTTCAAGATTCTGTTTTCAAGCGTAATAGAAATTGTGCCGTAATTTTCCCTTTAATGTAGCGAGTGAATTATAAATTATTTTGCTCGTGAAAATGAGCGGAAAATGTGGGATAAAATTGTTTCATTCGAAAGGTTAATTTTCGAGGAAATCGAATTTAAAAATTCATCGATTACTACATCGTTTGTAATTACTTTTTACCTGTACGCGCACTGTTTCAATTTTTCATTTCGAAAATTGATCGATCCCACTTTTAAATTCGATTCATTCAAAAAAAAATAAAATTTCAAACGAATAAATTTCTTTTTTCTTTTTTAAATTCAAATCATTTTTACACGCATTCAAAAAAAAAACTCCTCCTCGTTCGATACCCGTTATCGTCGCATTATACGCAATATTCGTGCACAATCGGACAAATGTAAAATTAACAAACGAAAAATAACGTTTTGATCGAGAAAAGAAACTAAAAGTCAATTTATTTTTATTTTCCCGTTTCGTTCGACGATTCTTCGATCAATTAACGATTCGCTCATTTATAAGATCGTTCGATCCCATTTCACTGCGAGGCAAATTAACGAGGGAGGACGCGATTCGATGTACGGAATAATCAAACTGACGACGTTAAACAGTTTAACGTT
>NW_006263730.1:418058-421595 GCF_000469605.1 Apis dorsata | reverse complement strand
CGATCGTTGCAGCTTGCAACAACCTCCCTCCCTCCCTCCCTCCCTCCCACCATCTTCCAACCTGGATTTTACACCAGAGGCGTCTCTCTCGTTCCAATTTTCCTCGACTTTTTTCCTCCCCCCTCGGTTTATGTATTCAGGTTTCGCGTGGCGAATTTTTTTCCTCTCCCACCCCCTCTTCTTCTCCCTCTCCTCCTCTTGAAATTTATCCATAATTCATAATCCGGAGGGAGGGAAATCGGTCTTAAAATGTTTAACGAGTTTAACGCGCGTTATGCACGGGGGCGAAAAACGCCACCCTTTTCGCCTTTCGCGGCCGTGCTTTTGGGCGAGCGCCAAAAGCGCGGTTAAGAGACACAGTTGGCAGCGCGAGGGAAAATTAACGCGGCCGGTAGACCAGCGAAATTGACCCCACACGCTCGAAATCCGCTCTGTTGGGATAATCTAGATTCTCCGGTCTGGGGCAAATTAAGCGCTGTCTTCGAAATAACTGTCGTCGTCGTGTTCGAGTATAACCTGTAAAAGATTAGCAGTGGAAATAAACGTGATAAAAATCTAATGGATTGGAGAAATTACGGAAATGGATGGTAATAGAGTATTTTTTCTTCTTGTTCACGTTTGGTAATCCATGTTAATTCCAATTCAATTAATTGGAATTAAAAAAAGAAAGAAAGAAAGAAAACGTTCGTTCATTCGTAAAATGTCATGCGTGACGGAGAAAATCCAAATGATTACCATCGGTAGATAAACTGGTCGATAACGATGAAAAATAAAAATTTCGTTTCGACGCTTGATCCGTTTGAGGATAAAATGAAAAAAAAAAAAAAGAAACGATGAGGATCGGCATCGAGAATAATAATAATAAAAAAGAAAGAAAACCATTACCATTTTTTTATTTTTTTTCATAATTTAGAAGCTCCCCATTCCGCGCAAACGTTGCATCTCGAAAAAGCTGTGGAAGAGATCTAATGGCTCGAAGATCGAGGGTAATTATCCGTTTTCACCGCCTAACGTGACCACTTCTGCCTGCGTAATACCACCTTTTGTTATTCTTTTTTCCGGCCTCCCTAAGACTAGCTCCGTCGTCAACGTACTAAAACTTTGTTTCAACTACCTCTCGAGCCACGAGTACCACCCGGTCTGGTAAAGTGGGTCGGCTAATTGGGATACTCGAGCCGTTCGCGTGTTACATTTTGCGCGGATGAACATCCTTGCTTCTTTATTCTCGAATCGATGGCCGCCATTACACCCTTTGGAATTTAAACTTGAGGACGATAAAAATTTGGGGACGGATCAAAATCGACTGGCGAATCGAAGATAATTCAATTTCATCGAGTCTCTCCAATTCTTTATTTTCTGTGTACAGGAATGTGTTTCACGGAATTGGTGTGTAATCGAAACTTCATACAATCTCGTCCCTGTTTCTTTAAACGAAATTAAATTTAAACGTCTGAATCTATTTAGAAACGAAGAAATACGTATATTTAGAATATTAAATTGAAAATTCATTGTTTCGAAAGGTATTTCAATTTAAATATACGTGATTTTATCTTCCTGATTTAATTTTCCACCCAGTTTAAGTGCCCAGTTTCGTGAAACAAGCGTGTACACATAACCATCGCCTTAGCAATTTACATTTGGTACGCGGTGTATCCACGTTTGCTCAAACAGTTTACAAGACAAACGTTTCTAGGTTCTAGAAGCTGCGAATAAACATTTAACAGAAGGCTATCAACTCGATGTTCCCGAATCGCGTGATTTCTCAATTCCGCCGCCTCCGCGGCGTTGTTGCCACGAAGAATCAAAATCACTCCAACGTCTTGCACGCACGTGTTAATGGAGTGCACGTGTTAACACAAGGCGTCCAACGTTGAAATACGATTTCGACAGTGAGCATTTTAAGCGGTATACGGCTCTTTCCTCGACTTTCTGTCTATCGTTGTTGAAACCACGCGCCATTGTTTTCCGGTATCTGCCGATGGTGTATCCGCTTAACAACCGCGACGCGTTATTTCGTTGCGTTGTCGAGAGCTGTTGCACTACGACGTGCATGGAAAACACGCTCGACGTGAGAGCGAAACCGCAACCGCTGCTTTTTATCTCTTCCTCCAACTATCGAGCTGGATGCAAGAGTTTCTTGCATCCAGAGGACCAAGGTTTTCGATGGAAAGAGATAAATTTGGCTAATATTTCCTATTAACGCGGATCTAGAGTGAAAGGGATAATACGAAAAGTAGCCATCGATCTCTCTTCCTTTTCGTTTACCAAAATTGTTCGGCAAACCGTATCGAAAATCTGGATTAATTTAACGATATTTTGTTCCAACAAATTTGAGAAAATCTCCCTTCGCGAGCATTAAACGTCACCCCAATATCATCGGGTAAACAGATTTCGATAATACGGGGTTTAAATTTAATTTCTACCTAGGGCGCCCTTAAACCCTTAAGACCATCATCGACCAACGTGTTGGTTCATCAATTCTTCATCCCTTTCGCTCTTCCAAAAAAAAAAAACAAGTTTCGTCGATCGTTCGGAAGAAATGTTAATATTTATCGCAATATTTCCAATTTTTGACAGAGAATTATGCCTGAAATCAGACGTCGTAGTGTTAACATGAAGAACAAAGTCCCTCGATGTGAACAGAACACCAAGATCAATAATTGATATATATATATTATTAGGCGGGGAAAATTACCTAGATGAGAGAGGGATTCGAGTGTCCCAACAAATAAGCAACCCCTTATCTCGTAGGAAGAGACGTTGAAGACCACTCGAATCAACTTGTCCCGATTCAAAACGTTCAATGGAACGTCTCTTGCTTGTATTCAGATCTTTCCCTCGCCTTTTTCTTCCTCGCTCGTCTCGAGGAGGTTTATAATATTCGAAACAAATTCGTCTCCGTTTTTTTTCCTCCCCCATTTATTTGTATTCATTTTGATCGATATATTTAAAAATTACGTGTCCAACACCGAAAAAAAAGAATAATAATCGGTTTATACATTTTTTTCTTCCCTTCATTCTCGTTCTTTCGTTCCATTCATCGAGAAATTTTCAAACTCTAAATTGCTTCTCCCCATATTTCCTTTCTTCGTTAATTCACGATTTTCAAATTTCGTATTTTTATCATCGAAATATATATATATATATACCGGAATCAAAAATTTAATAACATCGAAAATTTTATATCGAAATAAGTTTTAAGGAGCACCCTCGAATATCTCGGATGGATATCGGTTGAACGCGCGGGGAGCCAGCCAGCTTCGCTTAAAAATCGCCTCCTCCCTCCCTCTCCCTCCCTCCCTCATCGGCCGTGTTATTAAAAAAGGGCCGGGTTTACGAGATTCCGCGAGCGTCTCGGCGTCCATCGTCGCTTTTGTGCGTTGTGTTCCATTAAATTCATAAGGTTTAATTAAAAACTCGTTTATGCTCGGTGCACAGGTGAAACGCTCCGCGTTCCTAAAGCCGCGTGGTCCAATTCCCACGAGTGGCCGCTCGAAAAATGAAGAAAAAAAGGAAGGAAAAAGAATGCGAAAGGAG
>NW_006263730.1:409840-417879 GCF_000469605.1 Apis dorsata | reverse complement strand
AGGGGAGAAAGGAGAGAGAGAGAGAGAGAATCGTTCTTTCTTTTCTTTTTTTTTTCACCAGTCGTGTCAAGCTTTTAATCTCCACGATCGAGATCGCACATCCACGGCGTGTCGGCGCGTGTCGCGAATTTCGTCGAGTCGAAAAATGCGCCGCCATCGCGATTATTGATTTATCGAAGCCTGCACCGCCATGCGTCGTTATTGCATTAGCTGTATAATACGCGCTCGATCTCGTGCCCGTGCTGTTACACCGGAATTTGTTGTATCGGATATTTGGCGTGGATTCCGCGCCGCGACATTGATAGATCGACCCGCGAACTAGTGTTCCCCAACTTGGCCAACTATATATATATATGTGTGTGTGTGCATGTATACATATAGGCCATGGTGATTGGTGCATTTTTTCGCCAAGTCCAAGTTTTATTGTCGTCGCTGGGAAAATTGAAAGTCTAGAATTGTCTTTGCGAGATGCAAGATGTAATTTAATTCAATTCAAGAGGAAGGATTGGAGAAGAGGCTTAGATTTTTTTTTTTTTCTTTTCTCAGAAGAGATTCTCTTCCATCGATGTCGCCATTGATGTCCTCGATATCATCAAAGAGAACGTGAGAAAATTTTTATTGTCCAGCCAGCATACTTTATTTATACAAATAATTAATAAGATTACACTGGATCGGCGGGATGACGATAATAATCATTATTCTTAAGCATAGGCGAACTTGGAGACATCCCACGCGATCTCGCCTCGATTGAGCATTGTCTCGAATACTCGCGCTTCGTTCGAGATAACGTTGTTCGCGAGTATCGATCGCTTTGTCCGACAATAAATTCCGAAAAATAGATCTGTACAATCGTTCCTATACCAAAGCTGCTCCTTTCTTTCGTCGCGTGAAATCGAATGTGCAAAACGCTCGATTTTTCGCACGATAGTTTTTGGACGAAATGAAACGAAAAATGCAGCAGTCGATTAACGAGCGCAGCGAAGCAATCGAGATCGTTGCTCGTCCAATAACAGCGAAGCTTCGCCCATGATCTTGGCACTGGTTCGAACCAAGAACAGCAATTGGTATTCGTCCGTGACTGTGAAAGGTGCCCTTGTCCTCACCAACGCGTGAAGCACGTTCGCCCTTTCCAGATCCAACCACCTTTGGAGGGTGACCTCCCTCTCTCGCGGCCCGCCGAATGTCACGTCCGCGGGACCCCACAGAGAAAATTCCAGGACTGATTTCACCTACACATGATAGCTCGATTAATTGCTGAATATTTATTTCTTAAATATTTAGAAATTTAGAGGTGGAATCGAGAAACTTACGAATTTTGGAAATATATTTAATTAGCATTCTTCAACGCGGGTAAATAGAATTTTTCGCGCTAAAAAATCGAGGGAAAGAATCGATCTTCAAATTAAAAAATGAAATAATAGATGGATGGTAGCTTCTATTTGTTTGCAAAGGGGATAAATAAATAAATGTCATTCTGAGAGTTGTACCTGGGACAGGGTGACAGCTTTCTCCCTCATCAGCAACTCCTGAATCACGGGCAGCTTGCTAGCCAAGTTGAGCTGTTGAAGAGCGACGAGGGCGCATTGGCACAACGAAACCCTCTCCTCCTCCCTATCCTCGTTCGTCTCCACGTTCAATCTGTCAAACATTATCGAGCAATGAGCGAACCAATTTCGAGCTGGCGTCGAGCAAGCTCCTTCGTTCTCGCGTTTACAGACCCTTGAAGAAGATAGAGCCTGTAATAGGCGTCCTTGTCTTCCCTGCAGAGGACCACGTTGTTCAAGCTCCTCGCCGATTCTTCGATTCCTCGCGCCTGAAGGCTCTTCAACGCGGTGACGAATTGAAGAAGAACGAACGACGCTTCCCTGATTGCTCCTTCCTCGTGGGGATCCCTGCTCGTGGCGCCGAATAATTGTATCGTGCTCACTTGGAGCCGCGGCAGAACTGAAATGGTCGCTGAAACAATCGGGAATCGACTTGAAGAAAAATTTTTTAAAAGAAAGAAAATTAAGTTTATTCAAAGAGGAACAATTTGCTGTTCGAATTATTTGCAATTACTTTCGACGACTTTGTTCCATTTCTTGGTTATAATTGAGAGAAAAATATGCAAACTGAAGAGAATAATTCGCATACAAGAATTTCTTGAAGGAAATCAGTTAATGTAAATAATTTGCATGAAGAATTGAATTCTAGACGTAACGTGATAAGAATGAAATACCTTCGAGTTGCTTGTTCGTAGGTAAACACCCGTTGTCGATAATTTCCTTGGGTGGGCTGTCTATAAACTCGATTATAGGTGCCAAATAAAATTCCTTCCGCGACACGTGCGTGGTCAGATCGAAGGCGATGCACAGGGTGACGTTCAGCTCGTTCCACGTCGCCGAGCAAAATATTCTCCTGCCGACCGTGATCGACATATTGGCGTCGATGCCGAAGTGGCTTACACGTGGGTTCGTATTTTTCAACGCTCGCAAACCTGCCGGCACTTGGGGCGTTTGGTTCAGCTGTGTAACGTAAAATGTACGATGGCTCGTGAAAATATTCGAATTGTTCGCAATAAATTGTCTACGATAAAAATAAACGGCGTGAAGATTACATACGAGAATTTTCTCCTTAATGAATAACGCAATGTAGCATAAATAAGAGCAATTGATTTATTTTAAAATGAAGAAGTCTCGAATAAAAATCTCGAATCTTGTATACAAAGATTTGGAGAGAGTCTGAAGTGAGAAATTGAAGATAAGCTGAAAGAAACAGGGTGGGGAAAAAAAAAGGAGGAGAAAATACCTGGTCAAGGAATTGCGCGAGAGCTTCGTGATTCGCGACCACGACGGCACCGTAATTATCCTCGAGGCTTCGATGAACTATACTGCGACCTCTGCGTTGCCTCAATCGGCTTATCCTTAATTCGTCGTCCTTATTCTTCCAATCCTGATCCTCCTCGGGACCCTGCATTTTAAAAATTCCATTATAAATTCCGCGGCGGTTGTGCGGCCGATAAAACTATCTCGAAGTAAAATTGTTTCCCCGGGATCTTTATTAAATAAGAAAAGTCCAGGCCGCGAAACTTTTTACGCCGAGTAATAAAGTTTCGCAAATGCCGTGAAATCGAGTTGTGCGGTAATAAAATCGCTGGGCCCGCGCTAAGCAGCTGTGAAACCGATCCACCATGTGAAAAAGTCAGCGAAAATGAAATAGTTTTTGCTCGAAGGATAAAGAAAAGTGTCATAAGGGACATTAGTCAGATTTATAAAGATTTTCTCTCGTTTCTTTCTAATATGGATAATAATACAAGAAACAACGCGATATTAAATTCTCCTATTAGCGACTTCTCTCTCGGACTCTATTCGACTTCGATCGGAACGGATCGGCAATGTTCGGCACGTATCGTCGGCTCCAGTCGGCATTGTTCGGCAATGCTCGTTACAGCGTCGACTGCGGTCGGCGTCGTTCGATAATATTCGGCTCGTATTGACGGAACCGATCTTTTGTGGCGGTTTTTTAAAAAGAAGAAAAAGAATAAGAATTTGTAACGAAAGAGCGATTTATCATTCTGTAATTCTAGCAACAAAATACAGTAATTTTTAGCCGAAAATTTTGCAATCGGATTGCTATTGCAACAGCAAATATCTTGGATACTGGCAACAATTTTGAAACTAATATAGAGGTTTCCGAACAAGTCGATATCTCGCGTGACCGCCCACGTCCAGTTCGAGAAATACCAAGAGATCGTACCTCATCGCCGGTGTAAAAGCCATACGGAGCGTAGAGCTCGCTCTCGGTCTCGCTGCCGCAATATGGGAGCGAGGTCGATCTGACGAACGTCTGATGATGAAATTTGAATTCTGCACCGTGTTCCATCGCGTTGCTGTCGGATTTCCTCTTGCAGGTGAGATGAGATCCGCCACCGTGTCTGAGCTCGAGATTCGAGTCGCATTCCGGCGAGCTGGAAAGGCACTCGTAAACATGACTGTCGTTAGACGTCTGGAAAAAAATGTGAAGAGCCAAGAAAAATTAGTCACCCATTAAGAATAAGCGCAATTTTTCGTAAAATATACAAATTATACGAAGAAAAATATTATAGAATAATATTCAGAGGCAAGTTATCCAACCTGTCGTTCATAATCCAAATGGATTGTGGCTCGCAAACAGATCATTGCTATTTTCAAATAATGAATTATTAACAGTTATACTACTTATTTACCGTATCATAGCAATATCTTTCATCGATGGAAGATATTATTATTTTCTTACCTTATGGAGAAAATAGAATTTTAATTCTAAAAGAGAAGCAGTAAAATGCTGTGCCAGAAATTCATAGTACTCTGATGCTAGTAAGAAACGGTTGTTGCACAGGTATTCCCATATCTCGTATGAATCGCATCTCAAGAAAAGTTAGAAAACATTGTGCCACAATTTCAGAATCCTCCAACAACTAAAGAAAGAAGTTTCGTTGCTCTCACGCTTTGCTCTAGCATAAATAAGATTCGAGACAATTTATTTCAATATCAATCGACAAAAGATCCAAAAGAGAGAAAAGAAAAAGAAAAAAAAAAAAGAAAAACCCCCGCCTCGTAATTTAAGAACACTTCGATTAATAAAAAAAAAAGTTAAACGTCTCGTTTCTGCCCCTTAAAATTCTTCTGAACGTGTCTCCTCGTGCTCCCTCGTGCACATCGCGGGAATGCCCGTAAAAATCGTTAAAAAACCCATTGATAATAGCATTACCAGTGAATCGGACGTGGGTGGCGCAGTAGCGGGCTCGTAATCCTGATTAAGGGCCGGTGTCGAGGATCCGTGTTTCTTGAGGATCGGCTGCGAGGTGGCTTGGTCCCTCATACTGGCTGTTCTTTGCGGTTTCGAGGGTGCCAACGAGCTGCGCACCTCACCTGTAACATCCTCCGCTGCTGCAGGCACGTCCGCCATCGTCAAGCGCCACAAGGTTAGTACCACAAGACACAAGGCATTGTCACAAAACAGGCTAGCTACCGTACTAGCGTGCTAAGGAGTTTTCGTTTTTTTTTTTTCGGCTAGAAAAAAAGAACGCTAGACACGCGCTAGCGTTTTATGAGGTATGCGGAACGGTTTTGCACTTGCGATGGAACGGGGAGGGGTTGAAGCGAGAATAAAATATTCTCGCTCGATCGATATCCGTCACAAGATCGGACAATCTTGGATGATTCTCCAATCGCTCGTCGAGAATTATTGTTTCCTTTATTTGGCCGCGCATGATTACTCGATGATTTATCGATGATTCGGACCAGAGCTGTTCAAATTCTTCTTTTAAAAAGTTTTTTTTTTTCAAGTTTCATTGGAATTGGAAACGAGACGAGAAAAAATAAATTCTTCTAGATCTTTGATCGCGATGAAAAATAAATTCTTAATAATTTTCCGTTCGAAAATTATGCGAATGAAATAAAGGATAAATTCGAAGAGGACGATTTTATATATCGATATCTCGTATTAAAGCAACAATTGCTGAACAGCACTGGTACAGATAATTTATCATCAAACGAGAGTCGATTTCATAATCCATTCAACCCTTTACCTTCTGTTTCTCCTTTTCCATCAATCATGGCCGGTTTCTATTTAGAATCTGTTTCAAATGTAATTGCAAAATGTTTTGCCGAGCGTTTAGATACCGTCCGTAATACGTTGCGTGTATTTTCCACCGGCAAAGTTTCGATAGAGGCAAAGGGTTAAATAGAGTTGCAGAAATTGCAGATTGGAAACACGGTGAATTAAGTGGGTTTTCGAAGTTCCTGCGCGGATCATCGGGAATGCTGGAATTGGCATTCGTAACCACGGGCATTGACTAAAGGTAGTACACGATGCTAATATGCAATCAATACATGCGGCGTTAGTTGCACCCAGGGGCGGTTAAGGATACACCTTGCGCAACAATCCTACCCACCGGTTTCACACGTCACCGCCGATGTGTTTACTATTTACAGCGGATTTTGAGGGGATGAGATGAGCACCTCTCTACCCTATATAGCCGTTCGATTCTCGCAGCCAAAGCAATCTCGATTCCGTTTCACGCGTGGACGAAGAGTCCAGTTACCCTTCGAATCGACGCAGAAAATCTTTTCAACGATTATTTACGTAGAAAATTTATCTAGACTCCTCTAGAAGAATATTCGGTTCAAGAAATGATATCAAAAAAAAAAAAAAAAGAAAAGATTAACTTTCAAAAAGTTTTCCTTTCCAACGATTATTTAGATAGAAAATTTAGATTAGATCGATATGTTTTTTGAACTCTAAAATCGACTCTTGGAAGAATATTCCATCGATTTAAAAAATTTATATCAAAAAATAAATTATCGACGATTCAAAGTTAACTCAATGGAAGGGTGTCGAAAACCCGTTTAAGTTTAACTTTAATCCACGTCCCGCTGTGAATGAAATTACGAATCGATACGATGGGTAGTAATACTAAAGGAAAAAAAAAAAAAAAAAGAAAAGATTAACTTTCAAAAAGTTTTCCTTTCCAACGATTATTTAGATAGAAAATTTAGATTAGATCGCTATGTTTTTTGAACTCTAAAATCGACTCTTGGAAGAATATTCCATCGATTTAAAAAATTTATATCAAAAAATAAATTAGCGACGATTCAAAGTTAACTCAATGGAACGGTGTCGAAAACCCGTTTAAGTTTAACTTTAATCCACGTCCCGCTGTGAATGAAATTTCGAATCGATACGATGGGTAGTAATACTAAAGGAAAAAAAAAAAAAAAAAGAGCGAGAGAAGAATGGGCGGAGGAGCGAAATGGGCGGATGAAAAAGGGGATGCGTATGCAAATTCTGGTGGTCTTTGAACGCAGTCTCATGCGGTTAACGATGAAGCAGCCCCCAAAATCGAATCGCGCGAATAGCCGCAATCCAATAACAATCGTTATCCAAGGTTTTTATCGAGGTTTTCTTTTTCTATCTTTCTTTTTTTTTTTTCTCTCTAATTTTCTTTCGCTTCGTCGTTTCGCATCGTCGAGGCCTCCGTTCGTTCGTCATGAAGAATGAGGGGAAAAATCACACGCGTTGGATAGAGAGATACTAGTTTCTAATCGGACGGGTGCAACGAACGAGAAATAATAATAATAAAAAAAAAAAGAAAAAAGAAAAGAAAAAAAATCAGAGACTATCACGTGAACAAGAAAATAAGATGTTCTTTCTTTTTATTTTTCAGACAACAAACATTTATTTCAGACACAGAAATTCGAGATTACAGAATCTTCCAATTCTATTATTTTCTTTCTATTTATTTTACAAAACTTTGTTGTTCGTCGATTCACACAAAAAGAATGATTTAACGCTTGTTTCTTTGAAATTTATTTTTTTTTTTTTTTTTTTTTTTCTTTTAAATCAGCCATTCTCAAACTTTCTGATCGCACCTCTCGCCCGTGGAGGCAGACAACATTCGCTCGGTGAAAATAGATTTATTTTCCGTATCAAAATGGCGACGAGTCGCGCGACGATTATTACGCGTGGATATTCGCGGTTATCGTCGAGAAAGAGAAAGAAAGTAGTTGTAAAAAAAAAAAAAAAAAAAAAGGAAAGGAAAGGCGCGAAGACATTCAGCTCGCGATTCAATTCAGCGCTAACAAAGTAATAAGTAATAATGGTAATAAAGTATATCACAGAGAATCGTGAATCCTTCGTACAATATCTCTAATAGATCGGTTAGTCGAGAAAGGTAGTACACTGGTAGAGTACAATAAAAAGTATAATATAATAGTCTTTCGTGGGGGATTAGTAGTAGTAGAAGGATAAAATACAAAAAAAAAAAAGGAAAAAAAATAACAATAATAATAATAATAATAATAATAATAATAATAATAATAATAATAATAATAATAATAGAGATAAAACGCGTATGGCATATATATATATATAGCGAAGTTTCAAAAAAAGAAGGGCGCATGGAAGAAGAACATTATACGATATGACTAATTCGCAGCTGTTCATCCTCATCGATCGTGTGTAAAACGTTCGTTGAAGCGAGCGGCATCGTCGAAATCGAGAAACGGAAAAATAAGAAA
>NW_006263730.1:406097-409319 GCF_000469605.1 Apis dorsata | reverse complement strand
GAGAGAAAGAAATGAAAGAAACGGCAATTTCACGACGACCGTACGTCGACCCGGCGAAACGAGGAACGAAGAAAAAAAAAAAGAAATGATAAATCGTGAGGGGAGGTTAACCACCGTTATCCAGCGTTACAAGGATTATTCCCGGATCGGACGTACTCGCAAAGAAAAATGTGTGTGTACAAGGTGTTAGCATATTTGTTGAACGATTTTTGGAAAATGTCATATCATCCAAACACGGGGGAAGAAATATTGGTACGCGATAATATTGAGATTGTTGAGAGTTTTTGAGCTCGATACAACGCAGAAATAAAATATCTAAATTAAGCGATTTAATTCATTGAATGCGGCACGAAAAATCGAAGGAGAGTGCAAAAACAATCGTAATACAATTGATAACAAACGTATATGCAAATTGAAAGCCAGATATATGAAAAACTCCTTTTTCTTATATAAAATTATACGCAATCACGATTACTCGCGCTTGTATCCATCGCAAGATTAAATTACTCGAAATAAAACTAATTCCACCTTCGTTCAAATTTATCGTTATGTCTCTTTTCCATAATCGACTCTTCGAACATCATATCATCCGCGAAATACATTAACACCCAGTATATTATTTATAAAAAAAAAAAAAAAAAAAAAAAAAAAAAAAAAAAAAAAAAAAGAAAGCAGCTGGCGCGCGAGGATTCGTGTGAGTATGGCTGTTACAACATCGAGAGAGAGAGAGAGAGAAAGAGACTTGTGAATAATCATTAGTTACATTGTATGGGCCTGAACTTACCCAGATTCGCGTAAATCGAGTCTGAGGTGGTCGAGGCTGCCGGCTGCCAGGACGACGTCGACGACGAAGACGACGACGAAGACGACGACGACGATGATGACGACGAGGAGGATGTTGACGAGGAGGAGGGGGGGGAGGAGGACGGCGATTTCGAGGATGACTTGTCGCTCCTCGACGGTAGTTGTTTGGTCTCGACGCGTGGCGGTGGTGGTCTGACCGGTTTGCTCGTTGGATCCAGTCTTGACCAATCCTCCAGGGACTGGTTCCTCGGCGGTGGTGGTGGTTTCCCCGGCCTCACTGTAACATCGGGACGAATATCGTTAGCCGGTTTACGACGGTTGTAAATTTGGCGTCGCCGTTCGGAGAATTGAAGCGCCGGCCGGCCGAGGAAGCCATCATCCCAGGAAGCCCGCGCCTCGTATATTAGCGCGTCCTCTTTGAAGAGGACGTCACGTGGGCGTGACGTTGAGCCTTAATAATGCCCGTGGTATTTAACACGCGTTAATTAAACGACGAGATCTTAAGGAATAATTATTCGAAATCGATTCGTATTTTTATATAATAATCGTTAAAAATTATCCCCAATTACCCTATACATTCATCATTATTTTCAACTACTATTACTACTTTCTCTTTTCTCTCAAAAGCTAAAGTTTTAATCCTGCAATGTTATAGGTTTATCATTTTTATATCCATCACCTCTGTCTATCGAGTATCGAAATAAACAGAATTATCGTCAAACCCTTTAGGACGCTTCCACCTTAATTAATAAAGCGTCTTTCGAAAGAGAAAGAGAGAGACTCACCGGCGTGGGATCCGTTGGACAAGGGGGATCGAGTCGCTCTTCCCGCATCGTTCCTGGGACCGCAGGAATCCGGTTGATCCTCTGTTATCCTGGCTATTCGATCGTTGCCCACCACCTCGACAGCAGCGCCATCCAACTCGAGGGGGTGTATGATCTCCAATCGGGGTTTCGGTTGCGGGGTGGAGGGTATCTCGTCGATCCTGGAACTCGACGCGTGCCCACCCCCGACCATGTCCACGTCCTTCCTCGAGCCCATCCTCAAAAATCGTTTCAACGAGAAACGGGGCCTGCCCCTCTTCTTCTCCTCCCTCACCTCTGATTGCCCGCTCGTCAGATTGTCCTGCGACAACGAGATGCTCCTCCTCGACGTCGGATCGTTGACGATTGCGGCCGTTTGGGCCGCGGCCGCGGTCGGATCAGGCAGCTCGGACACGGCCTTTCGAAATTTCGGGCTGCACGAGGAGGCCCTCTCCCTTTTCTCCTTCTCCCTGACCACCGGCGAGTCCGATTTGAAATTGGCGCCGGGATTCCTCGCGAACAGGCTCGAGGTGGAGGGGGGCAATAACAATTCCTCGGCGAGATCGGCCGGCGGCGGTTTCGGCGCCATTCTTCTCTTGTTGTTGGACGATCGTATCAGCTCGACCGCAGCCGAGGATTGGGCTTCCGTCGCTTCTTCCTCGATCTCACCGCCCTCCTGCCTCGGATCCACGCAACAGTCCGTTGCCTGATTTCTCGAACTCGTCGTAGTCGTCGACTTGTTGCCGGGCGAAATTTTCGAAGGCGCGNCACGATCGTACCCTTGGCCTCGACGACACCTTGGCGACACGACGAAAGAGACTTGGAGACGTTGTTGTCCCGCGATCGAGAATGGATCTCGTTCGTCGAGGAGATTTGTTCCGCTGGTTTTTCCGTATTCTCGACGAGAGAATTGCCCCGATTTTGATCCGAAACTCGCTCCTCGGACTTGTCTTCGGTTCCCGTTAATCGGCAGGCAGTTGGTTGTTCCGCGTTGGTCGGGACACCGTTCGCACCTGTGTGAATCAGAGCCGCGAAGAGCAAACGCTCTCGTTAATTAGAGTGGTTACGACAGATCGCTTGCGCGGATCGTTGCGACTAATTAGAGGGGTGGATTTACGCGGCCGTGCCATCTCCTTATTGCTAGCAACGGTAATCTAACTATTACGGAATTATCATCCGATCCGATGACGATGACACGATTTTGATACGGATCGGTTTCGAATAGTTGGAAAATTAAAAATTAATTGCGAGAAAAATGCTTACCCTCGTTCCGACCGGACCTTGCCGTCCCAGAGTCTTGTTGAACCGGGGAAGAAGGAGGCGGCGCGCAATTCTTCTTCCCGTCCACGGAATTACTCTTGGCCGGGAAATTGGTCGGCTTCTGGGGGACTAGAGGCTTCACCTTCGCCTCGGAATTGATCGCCCCGTGCAGGAAGGACGGCCTCGGCTCCGTGACAATCGGTTGCTTGTTGAAGGTTTCGGCTTGAAGAAGGGTCGGTGGAGGGGGCCTGGTCTCGACAGGAGGCGGTGGACTCTTAGGAAGCGCGGGCGGCTCAACCATCAACTCCTTCTCGTCCTCCCTCCCATCCGGCTCACCCGCCGACTCTCGACTCTC
>NW_006263730.1:402019-405669 GCF_000469605.1 Apis dorsata | reverse complement strand
CGCCCCCCTGGGGGATTGGCGCGCTCCTCCTTGCCCGCCACCGCCTTTCCACCCTCGTCCGCGCCAATTTTACTCGCCTCCTTCCCTCCCCCGATCATCATGGATCTGTCGCTCTCAGCCGCGTCTTCGGCCTCGTTCTTCGCCAGAGGCGTCAGAGTCAACTCGATACCCTTGTCCGACGTTCCGTCGTCCATCCTCGATATCGCCTCGCTCGCACCTCTCTTCATCCCCGTTTTCGTGAAATCGTATTCGATCCTCGCGCTCTTCTGCGACGTCTTTTGTTCCGCCCTCTCGTTGTTCTTGGTCGCCTGGCCGCGGCAAATATTCTTTCTCTCCGATTTACCGGAGGACGCGGCGTCCGAACTCGTCGTCCCTTCGACCCTCGATTCCCTCGCCTCGTCAATTTCGTTCGCCGACTCGTTCCGTTGGACCACGGAGATCAAATTGGTGGACGCGATCAGCGGCATATCCACGATCTTCTCCATGCTCGATGGATATTTTCGATCCTTCTTCGCGTCCTTCTTCGACTCGATCTCGACTTTCTTCGCGCTCTTTTGCATCTGGAAGGGTATATGAGAAGCATATCTTTTCTTTAATTATTCCTCCCCTGGTAAATAAATTATACCGATTTTGATAACATCTCGAGTTTAAAGAGAAACGAGTTGCTTTGTTATCGAATCGAAGGAATCGTAATTCGATCTTGAAATGAATTTCTGAAAAAGAGGAAGAAAAATTTGACGACCAACCTCCGCCTTCTCGTTGTCCACCGTCGTGGATTTACACTTGGAAAAATTGGTGAACCCGTTGACGAACCCGTTCACCCTCTTGTCGCCGGGCCTCTTCGCCGTTGGCAACGATTCGTCGCCGCCGAAGGGCGTCACCGAGACCAGCAACGTAGTCTTCTTCCCCTCCGAGTCCTTCTGTATCCTTCCAAGCATCAGAGACGCGAACGATTTGCTCGACGATTTACTCGACTCGTTCGCTGCCACGATCTCTGTCAGATTGGCGGTGATGGTGTTGAAATTGGTATTGGCGCGCGTCAGGTTGCCCAAAGCCCTTTCCTCCTCGCTGTCTGGCGGTATCTCGTCGTCCCCGTTCAGGGACTCGGCCGTGTCCTGCTCGTCCTCCTCCTCCTCGTCGTCCGAGAAGAAGTCATCGCCACCGTAACCGATTATCTCCGTCAAGTCCTCCGTGAACGTCACGTTCTTCTTCCTTTGACTCTTCTGGGAGATCCCCTTCCCCCGCAGGATACTCTGAAACGTTTTATCGCAGATTTTAAACCTCGAGACTACTTATTACGCGAAGATTGATTCCGGAACTTCCTTCGAAATTTTAATGGCCAGGAACTTTTAATTATTAGAAAATTTTCTAAGAAAATGATAGGAGAATAAATTACCACGATTCTCCAGTTGACAGGCATCTCTCGAGAGAGAGATAAAATTTTCAGGCTCGATCCCTCAAACCTCGGAATTAAATACTATCGTTGGACGGAGTTTAAGCAACCGATCGAAACTCGGCTTAACCAACTTATAATCGTTCTGTCCTCTGGTATTTGGTAATCCTGGTTGATAATTCGAGAGGATAATTGCCGATCTGAAGGAAGTGTCTCGTTATCACCTGGTGTCAGGAAATGAAAGTTTCACTCCCGAAAGTTTTACGAGGAGCAGCCGGCGCGAAAACGTTATTTTTCTCGTCGTCGGGGGTTGAAGAAAGTTTTTCGTACGGTCAGCCGGCCTTTTAATGAAAACCTTCGGCTAATGAATTATTCAACGGAAAGAAAGAACAGAGACAGGGTCTCTGTCCGCCTATTTTCAAAGTCCGCGCGTCCAAAGAAGAGCGTGCATCGGCACGGTCGAGTAGCCCACTAGTTTTCTTCCACAACGTACGTACGCCTCGAACGTTTGATTTTCGAACGACAACTCGTGTTTCATAACACGAGTGAGCGGATGGAAAGGGACAGATCGAAGTGACGCTGCGAATTCTTTCGAAAGCGACGAGTCGACAAAAGCTTCCGTCTTCGCGCGATTTTTCCTCGCCTCGAGTTTCAAAAAATCTCCTCCTTTTCGAATGTTTCCAACGGCTCGTTCTTATTTTTTTTTTTTTTCGTTGGACGATATTTCTCTGATTTTATCTATCTTTTGGAGCTTTGGAAGTTTTCGGATCAATTGCAACGATGATCTTTTATATGGTATGAATATCGAACGATAGGGATGATCTTGAAATAAATTCGAAGTAAATAACGAAGAAAGGATACGAAAAAAGGATAATTTTGATTTTATTAGAGAAGAGAAAAAATAGGAAATAAATATTTCAAAACAAAACATTGGCTCGAAACGAGAGAAGAAAGAAAGAAAGAAAGAAGAAAAAAAGGAAAAACATTATCGGATGTGTCATTTTTCATGCCGCCGGATGTCGAACTCTAAATTAACGATCGGAGAAAGTGATTGGAGGAAACTAGGTTTTCACCGGATCGTTTTCTCTCCGAGCTTCCGAGTTTTTATTGCTCTTTTTCTCAATAATTTCCCACGAGGCGCGATTTTAAAAAACGCGTGGGCATCCGAACGACAGAGTTTTCTTTTTCGACGGAATGCGCCCACACACGCGCGTTAAATTCTGCTAGAATAACGCCTACCCTCACGATCAAGCGTTTCGCGCGAACGTTGCATCGTCGCGTAAATTTAGTATTTCACGACAATTTGACACGTTGCAATATTAGCTGTAAGATGGAGCTGATTTTTTTCCTGTTGATTCCTTTCTTTTTAACAACTCTTCGAGAAATGATCATTGTATTTAGGACATCGAAATATTAGTAAGACATTTTTGGAAAGTTACTTCTTTGGAGATTCTCGTCCCACTTCGTTTAATAAAAATTTAAAATTTTGCGCATAATTTATATTTTTGAGAAGGAATACGAATTAATTAATTATTCATTGTTCCTCGAATAAAATATAATTCGACAAAAAGATATTCGGATCAGATCGTTTTCCGTTTCCAACGATACAATTTTTGCAAAGTTAATAAAAGTTGCAATTACCTTTAGTAGTAGGAATCTCCATTTAATTACTTTTTTAGGTCACCCCGTGATACGTAATGATAAAAAGAGAATTACAACGCGAGTTTATCGTATAAACTTGATCTTCGCGTAAACGGAGGAGGAATTGAGTTCTCGCGATTGCACGAATAGTGGAAAAATTCGTTTAATTGGAATAGAGAGAGCTGTGTTCCTAGAGATTTTTCCTCCATTACCGTTGTTTGAACATCTTGCAACGCCCTTCGGATCCCCCCCGTTTCGTGCGTTCAACCGGAATTCCAGCGCACGCAAGTGGCCTCGCACAAGAAAACGCGACTCGAAACGAAGGGGGAGAGATATAAGATTCGTAGGTAAAAAGCGGCAGGTTGAACAACAACAATTGGCGCGTATTACGGTCCGCGTGGTTACACGGGAATCCCATCTTCTTGCCACGGAAGGCGGCCAGGAAATTGTTGACGTAGGAGCGTGCAGCGGAGGTTCCTTTGCTCGAACGACCCAGTTTCGTCGAAAGGCGTCGTTGATGGCGCGCCTCGTAATTGCCCGCAAAGTGCAATTTTCCATCGAGAAAAACAATCGAGTTCGAGTGAACGATCGATCATCGTGTTAACTTTTTTATTCG
>NW_006263730.1:388447-401845 GCF_000469605.1 Apis dorsata | reverse complement strand
GTGAACGAGAATCGAAGGATACGAGAAATATCATATTTTCATCCGAATTGAAAATTTTTGGGACAAACTGTGATTACAAATTTTCTTTCTTTTACACATACGTAATTATAAATTTTTCTCTCTCGAAAATTATTCAAGCTTCAAAGATATATTCAAAGATATATTACGTTTCGTTCGTTTCAATATCAGAATAATTTTTTGACCTGTAAAATACCTGTAGCTTAAAATTATCAGTCTTGACATGGTTCAGAGCCCTGCCTATGTTCACCCTGAAGGTCTCTTCCGGCGAGGCGTGCTCCTCCCGCGGTTTGAAGCAGTTCGAACAGAGTTCCTTCTTCCAAGCGTTCTGCACGAAGCGGTTGCATTGTGCCGTGGACATCGTTGCTTCACTGCAGCGACAGCGAAAGTCCCGTTACATCATCACCCTGAAAGGAAAACAGGCGAAATAAGTGGTAATCGTCCAATTCTTTAACCGTTCGATGCGCTCCTCCTCCTACGCGATTACGTATTTATATATACACTCTTCGTGATCCTCGAAGGGATACGTCACGATATCTGGTTGATTAATCGACCAGATACTTTTCGTGATCGAAACATTGTGGTAAATTGGCCGCGTTCCTTTTCATAATTGACGAATTATCTTGTGGCGAGGCGAAAAGGTAATCGTGGCTACGATGAAATGGGATTCTTGGGAATTTCTAATTTCGAATTTTCTAATTTTTGTATTTCAGAGATGGATTATTAGCGTTCCGTTATCTTTTGAAGACATTCTACGCTTCTGAGGATGGAAGAGTCGAATATCAAAAGAGTGGAAAGATCGCTATTTCCATTTTTTTTTTTTTTGTTGAGGATAAAAAGGGTCGATTAGTATTCCGTCTTCTGAAGAATGGAAATGTACTACTTTGGAAAATGGGAAGGTCGTTATTCTATTTTATTCTTTTTTTCAAGGAAAGGTCAATTCCGTCTTTCGAATGAAAATTCAACAGAATCACTATTTCCTTGCTCAAAGAACGAAAGGATCGATCAATTTTTTTTTTTTTTGGAGTTTTTTTAAGAGTCAATTATAATTTTGTTTATTGAGAAATGACAAAGAATCGATCTTTCAGATAATTTCAATAGAAATGAGTAAGATTCCAACAAATTTTGAACATTTGAGATAGATTAGAGTCCATTTATCGATAATTTCTCCCTCGTGTCTGTTTGGATTGATTCAATTATTCGTACGACACCCTATAAACAGTGATGCAGTAAATTTTCGAGAGCACAGTCGAAAACGCAATCTCGCGATACTCGGCTCTTGGATAAAAAGATAATTAAGCGTCTCGTTCTTTTTGCATATCTACGGCAGAAAATTGTTTGCAGCAAAGTTTAACGAAGTACTTTACCGTTCAACATCGGCTCCGGTTGCAACAAAGTTTGAACGAGTCGAATAAATTATCCTAATTAATCCAGAGCTTCTTACGTACGACGCTCGATTTTTTCGTTTCAAATCGAAAGAAATCTTTTCTACTATCGTGACTTCCATCGAAAATGTAGTTTGTTTAAAATATACAATATAAAGCTTGATTCGACTCGTGCATCATCCTTCTTTTTATTAAAACAAGAAACCATTAAATTTTCTAATGGAAACGAATAATGCCCGTGAGATGTAATTTATATCGCTTCAACGAGGAAACGTTGAGAGAACCAGAGTTACCGTACGAGTTCTCGAAAATTTCCCTCACGAATGGCCACGTCGCGCTGGAATTTCCTCGGCCCTCCTCGTTTGAAATTCAAGATACGCGACCAAGTCCTTTCACACGTGGATTTTTATCCTTTCGCGCAAACTTCTTCTCTTCCAACTTTCCCTCCTACAAATGGAAATCTATTCCCCCGCGAGTTTTGTTCTTCTTTTGTAAAAAAAATCTAACTGGAAAACTGAAAAAAAAAGAAAATAGATTCGCATCGAAATTACTCTTCCAATCTTTTCAACATTTCTTCAAAGCATATCTCGTGATCGAAAAACAATTATACATCCACAAAGAGGTATACCAATATTCTTTCTGAATAAATTAATTTCCAAACCTCCTTCCTATATCTATCAATCCGGGGTTCGAACAGCTGGGGTTGGAAATCTCGGCGGTGGTGGACGATCCCTCCGACCGAAATGTCCCAGTCACATTAATTATGAACGACATAGTGTGCAGCATCGACAAGGTTAATCCAAGCGAGAGTATGCTTTCCTGTCGACAGCGGCCACCGTGGAACGCAATCAGGACAATTGACCCGAGCTGGCCGCTCGACTGAATAATTGCCCCGCTTCCGGCCCCCGCTTTTATCCTCTTCGCCTCTTCGCCCGACCCCCGACATTTAGCCAACGATACCAACGCCCGGCTGATCGTGACGCCTCATCGCCTGGCAAGATATCCCTCTCTGGGATAGAGGAGGGAGAGAGGGAGAGGATCCAAGATGGAAAGCCTTCCGTGAGTGAGGATCGTTCGAACGAGACGAGGAGGAAGAAATAAAAAAAAAGAAAAGGGAACAACTTGCTTCGAACAACTTTGGTTTCGTCGAGTGCATCGATTTCGAAGGAAAGGTGATAAACGACGAAATAGGATTTTGGTTGATCTAGGGATTGGGATTTAGAAAGTTTTTTTTAGATGGATTTATTCGTTGGTCGGATAAAAATTTTGGTGGACAGATTTTACAAAATTCCATCGAGTTTATTTTTTTCTCTTTTCCAAACGAGCTTGGAACAATTCGATTCGATCTTGATCGCTTCGTTTCCCGCCTCTCGTTGTTCCGCGCAAGAGATCTCGTTCAAAGGTAAATGTGTTTAAAAATTGATTCCAATTTATTTTGCAACGCTGTGACAAGCAAAAAGTGTTATTAAGAACGACATTTCCGAGCAAGAACTCTTCTCTTCGAACGAATTTTCAAGATCAAGGCCATCGATATCGAAATCCAATATATAACATCTTGGAGACGCTGCTGAAACTCCTATCCCGACAAACATCGTTTATTCACACCCCTGCAATTAAAAGAGAATAGAAAATCCATTGTACAATTAGATAAATAATCGTGACGAAATCGTTGATATCAAACGTATTCCTATATATATATATATATACATTTAATACACGCCCTAGGAAATTAATTCCTATTCTCGATCAGTTCTCGGATCAGTTCAGGTCCAATTAATTAAAACTGGGTGACTCGAGCAACTCGAATCGTTATCGGGGGAGGGGGAGGACGTTGATCGGCGGAAAAAGAGAAATCAAGGTCGGCCGACCTGCTATGACCGACCGACCGGCTCCCATTACGTCACACGCGCTCGATGGAATCGCGTGTTACGCGGCGGACGAGTTGTTGCGGGGAGGGGCGAGGGAGTAGAGACGAGAGGGAATTTCGTCGAGGATTCCGCAAACAGGTTCCCACGACCAGTCTAATCCCGATGGAACGATCCACGTCCACGATCTTTGTCAAGGACAAAGAACCGTAGTGACACAGGCGCGCATTAACATGCGCGAGAGCCAGGCGAAGCCAGGCCAGGAATAAAGTACCGTTTCCAATCTCGATGATCCGTTACATCTTCTGCGTTCCGTCCTCGACCGTTGGAATCCCGTCCTCGAGGGGGGGGAGGAGGGGATCAGGACGCGGTGGAACGAACGTTTTCTTCGTTTAAAAGCTCGTTTCGTTTCCGGTCTTCTCTCCGATGAGTGAGAATTATTGGATCGGATTCCGTCTCTATAAATGCAATAAAGTTTCTCACCTTCTCGTTGTTGGTCTCGAAATATTGCGATGGGAGAAAGTGATCGGGGATGAATTTGAAAAGAGAGGTGATTGTGCGCGCCTGTCGCGTTTGCTACTTGTGATGAATGGATTTTGTGTGGAGAGTTGTTCGTTGAATAATACCGACAACGGTCATCTTTCTTTCGCAAAACACTTCGTAAAAGTGAAGCTCTCCTTCTCTCTGTGAGTATATATTAATGTAAATAGAAATAGATGCAAATTTAGATTTAGATTTATCGGGGATATCGTGTCCTCGTGAAATTTAATTTTTCCTTTAAATGAAAATAATAATAATTTACGATATCGATCTTCAAAATTCCTCCTTCGCTTTCACTCAAACATATTATTAGATAAAAAAAGAAAATTAATTGAATCAAGGATAGAAGGAAAAACGGAATAATTTCGGGAATTTCGAATCCTTTGGAGAAAATATTTAAAGGGGGGCGAAAAAATATGGCCGGTCAAAGGACGGTAAGACGATAATTTATCCACGACACGATGGTGTACATACCACCCGTGCCCAGAAAGTCGTAACAACCTCGTTCGATCAATTTCAAGGAAATTTTTGCTCCATTTCTCGCGGACCGGTCGGTGACTGGCTCGCGAGGGCATCTCGCCGGGGCACGAAAAGAAAAATTGAAGGTGACGGGGACAGGTTACGCGTTCCTGACCGCCACCAGGATAATCTTCCTCCCCTCTCTGGACGATCGCCTGGAACGGTAAATTCCATGGGCGCAAACCTTGTCAATTGCAGCGGATTAATGACGAAGAGACTGCGTGTTCCTCTCGAGGATCGGGATCGAGATCGAGACGTGTCCCATCGAGATGGATTCCGCGTACAGATGGAGGCGGTCTTCTCGGACGGGTGGTTGAACGTGTGGTCACGCGTGGCGCAATCAACCTTTTTCTGGTTGAAATAACCGGAGGATTCTGGATGGTGTCTTGGCCATTTGTGGTTTTGTATGTATATATGTGTATATATACGTTAGATCTAATTTAGTATTTTTTTGCAGTGAATCATTACTAATCGTAATACCAATCATCATCATTGATTCCCGAGAACTATGAATTTGGAATGGAGAAAGTTCCTTGATTAAAAACTGTTGGTCATTTTTTAATATATTCAAAAATTATTGTTTAAACAAACGACACACTTTTTCTTCTAAAATTCTAATAATAATCGGTTTGGATGCGAGATCACGAATTTTCAACACGCTTGCAAATTCTTGCAAAATCTTTTTCATCCTTTCTCGTTCAAAGTCATTTATTAACATGAATTTATTATTATCAACTCTAGCCTCTCCGGGAATCGAAGGAAAGTCGGCATTGTTGGCGTCTTTGAGTTATTGCGTTGTAAATAATCCGGGATGAATTTGAGCGGGGGAAGGAGGAAGGATGGAAAGGATAGAATGGAAAGCCGGGTGGAAGGAACAAGAGAAAGTAGGGAACGAGAGACGGGTAAAGGGTTTCGCGTGGTATCCGAAGCAAGTTTTTTACGAGATCTGTGCCGTAACGAGGCCTCCGCCGAGCGGCCTGTAAACAGGTTCGCGAACAGATCGATCCTCTTATCGTTTGCCAGGCCCGAGAACCGGTCGTCGACCTTCCCGGGCCAAAATCATTTCAAATTCTTGGCGCGCGATGAAACGGGCGGCCTCTCGTTCATTGCCACGGTGCCAACTATAGAACGAAGAAACGGGCGTAGCTTTGCAATTTGCAAACACAAAAGAGGAACCACGCGCCGTCATCCGCGCGTCTGTCTATCTATTATGCATGAAGAACGCGAAGGCGAATTCCTTCGATCGATTCGCGATCTTTGTCTCCTCGATAGTCCATTCTTTTTTGATTGAAACTTTTCGTGCCAAAGTCGACGAATATTTATTTTGACTTTTAAATAGTTGCGATAATGTGGCAATTTTATTTTAAAATAACTCTTGCAAAATGAACGCCTATATCCTAATTGATCATCGCAATTTTATTCGAATCTTCATTTCAAAGTTTTATATATAAAAATCGATTAATGAATAATATGTTAGTTAATAAAGGGTTAATCGATCTGCTCGAAAATTTAAAATTTCTAAATCACAATCTATTTATTATTTAAATCTAGAATCGAAAAAGTGAAAAATCGATATCTGTTGTTCAGATTCAGAGTGGAATAACGTAAACACTGCTACCTCCCGTTTGTAAAACTTCCGGTACTTTGACCGGGACCATTGATTTACGCTCTCTTCGTCGATGTTCCAGGGACGTATGTCCGTTCTCGCCTCCCCTTTTCCTCTTTTCGTCTTTGCGCTCTCTCTCTCAGTTTCTGGCGCAAAGCGCGGGAAAGGCGGACCTTGGCGAGTAGGCATTCCACAAAGGTGACGCGGCCCCTCGAGAGAAAGAAACGAACTCGATCAACGTCGTCGCCGCGCATTGTTTTCGAACCTGTCGCCTCTGCTTTGTGCCCGCGAGAAAGCTCCACGGCCGTGAAACACCCCAAGCCGGCGGTTTCTCTTCGCCAATCTTTCGTCACCTCCTCCAAGGCGATCTTTTGTTCACCGACAGTGCATTGCATTTGCGACAACGATCATCTCGAATTTTTATGAGTGGAATTTAACGGCCGGTTTCAATGACGTCTTGTACCCCTACGAAATTCTACAGCTTTTTGAAGGAGGTTTTGAAAGGAAATTAATTTTACGATAAAAAAGAATCGATGAAAATTTTTAGTAAATAGGTTTCATAATGATCATTTTGAAATCTGGGATCAACTTTTTCTCGCCTCTCTTTCTTCCTTGCCTGAATTTCGAAATTTGCTCAATAAAGAGTGCACTGAATCATAGTTGTGACTATTCTTCAGAAAACTCTTTCCACTGCTGTTTCCATAACAATGGAGTTATATTCAAAACCTCCGCTTTGTAAAAATCTGGCGAAAAATCATTGTGAATTGTTCTCCCCTCATTCAATAATTTTTTTAAATCGAATTGCTGATTTTGTTGTTATGATAATTATTAATTGTTACAGAAGCAGTTTTGCTGGCTTCGTCTCTCTACTTCTCTCTCGATCATTTAAACACTCGCGAAAATTTTTATTATCGAATTAACAGCGATTTCCTCGGGGCGAGTATTCGTGGAAACAGTAAGGCTGATTTACATCGCGCAAACATTCGTGAAATTCGAGTAAAGGAAAAAGTGTCGGGAGAGCAGCTAGGCAATCAATTTCACGGAACGACGAAACAGAGGCGTGGAGTATCGTGGCTCGTGGGAGTCGCACCCAAACAGTGCTTCTCACGACAATGAGGGGACGCAATGGCGGCCGAGTCGAGACAAAACAAATTATCGTTCGCCCCATAGGGGCGTGACGAGATTCGTGCGTGTGTGAATACCGTTGGACAGTTTAAGGTTATGATTTCTTTTTTCCCTCTTCTTCTTCTTCGAGAAAGGTAAATTTTCGTAGATAGAAACTTCGAATAATTATCTTTGCGACAATGAAGAAGTTCTGTTGTTGGGTGTGATGACACTTCCGATTTTAACGACAAGGAAAAATTTTTTTGTTTGAAAGAATCGTTGTGAGAGACACAAGGCACAAAGAGTCGCTAATTGAAAGATGTTAATTTCGAGGCGAGATTGTTAATGGGTTTGAACGCGTCTCGTTGTTCGAGTTGACCTGGATGCAATGAAATTGGAGACGTTTCGGTGAATGATGGGGAGAGACGTGAACAGAATGATTCGTTAAATTGTTTAAACATAGAGGAAAGCCCGCGATGGAGTGGGCTTACGGATACAGTTACCTACCTACCTACCTACGAACGGTCATTAGCAGGAAAGGGATCAAGTGTTAATGTTCCAATTATGAGGCCCGTTAGAGAGAAACTTTCGAGTTAATGCGAGTACAGAAAATCTTTGCTGTTATTATCGTGCTTGTCTCCTGCCTGGTTATGATCATTAACTTCACTTGTCCGCGATTAATTTATAACCCTCTTAATCCGTATTCCGTTATCCGGTCGAAAAAAGAATCGTATCGTTGGAAATTTTTCAACAACCGATTTCGATCAAGGATTAAAAATCCGATCTTGAAAAAAATGTCGTTAAGTTTGAGACGTCGAATTGTAAGGAAAAAAAGAAACTCGAAGACCTCCAATAATATAATTACAATAGTTGTTTGGTAATATTCCACAGGATAGGAACAGTAACCTCGTATTACTTCGATCGATGACTCATCGATGCACGACGAATGCAAGAAACCAAATCCAATTTCCAACGCGACGCAATTATCACCTAACTTTGTCGACAATGTCTCGGATCCAGGAAATCGAGTAAACGAATACGTTACTGCGATTATTAAAATTCATTAAAATCGTAACCATAATTTGGGAACAGTCTTTGCGCCACGTCCACGAATCGAGTGCAATCGCGCACTCGTGGAACTTTATAATTTAAACTCTTTCTTCTGACCTTTATGAAACACTTACGGTTTACAATCCTCCGTGGATTTACGCGCATCTCGTATGTAGATTGCGTGTAATCTTGCGTAGAATCGAAAAAGGAAAGAAAGAAAATGAAGTTCAAATTAAGTTTAATTTGATAATTTCAAATATCGTTTACGATATTTCGTATTCTATATATTCTTTTTCTCGTGTTGTTAATTATAATCTCTTTTTTGCATCTCTGATATTCGAAAAATTATCGCTTATCGATTCTCCTCTCTGTTTCACAAGATAAAAAGGAAGGAAGGACAACAATTAAAACTTCGAAACTCAACTCTCGTTCCGAATCATTCGAAATGATTAGAAAAAAAAAACTAAATTAAATCGTGCTAGCTCGAATGTAACGTTTTGCATATCGGCTAAAGTCTCTCGTTGTCCAGCTGGGAAGAAGAAATGATGCAAAGAACGAGATAGCACAATTCCCGCGAACGAGTCCCAGCTGGAAACTTATTAGCCATTTTGGATTCGCGGCTCAGGCTCCGCCGAGATCGACCGATCTTGAACCACGGACGGATTTATCGCGGTGTGGCGCCGCTCCTGCGGGAATAAGAAGCGACGAAGATTTATTCGACTGGGTTTCTCTTCGAGAAGAGAAAAAAGAAGACGCCGAAGGACGGCGTTTCCTCGAATTCGATCCCGAATCGAAAGGAATTCTCTCTTTGGCGGGGCCCAAACTTGCTATTTCTTCGAGGTAGAGCCCTTTTGTTGAACGACGGCCTCCAACGCTTCCACTCGTCGAACGCTCGATTATGGACGAAAAGAATAATCTCGAGTTTTTCGATCGAAATTTCGAGATTCGCGCGGTGATTGGAATGAAAGAGGGAAGATTATGCGATACAATCGGTTTTCGGAGCTCCTCCCTCTCGGATTCGTTCTAAAATTCGTCCTAAATGAACATTTTCAAGCGGGAAGAAATTTCACTCGCGTCAATTTCTCGATTCGTTTCTATTAATTATCGACACGATAATGTTGAGTTTTCTAGTTTAGAAATGGAAAAAAGAAAGAAAAGGAAAAAGCGCGCCTCGGACGGAATTATCTTCTATCGTTTCGCCAATTAAAGAGGCCGCTTCCCCTTTATCGCGCTATCAAACGCTGACTGCTCTTCGAACAAAGAGAATGTTCGTTATATGTACACGCGATATCGTGCCTCTGTGCTTAGAATTTGATATTTCGGATTGGATATTCCGCGCGGCGTGTGTGTATAGTTTAGAGATGGATGGCCGGTTTGGGAAATTGATTGATCGATTCGACGCCCGACTCACCTCTGAAACGGATACCCGTATGACGTGGGGATCTAGCTTTGCTCTCGTATTTGTAGATTCCAAGTTTCGAATTTCCCGAAGTTGAAAATTGGGGAAATCTCGATGGAACGAGTTTTCACCATAATTTTTCGACGATTAATCATTTTATTTAATTCTTTCCGGCAGATGATGATTTTCTGTTTTTGCATTAATGAATCAATTCGTTATGCATTATGATGCATTGATTGTCCGATAGTATCTGTCGAAACGAAAAATAATTCTCAAAGAATTATGTACAAACAGATTCGTAATTTAGATTCTTTCAGAAATTGCTTGGTCAAGAGATTCCTCTTGACAAGTTGATACCGTGTCGAAAATGTCAAACGTAATTTACAATAAAACTTTGGCAACTTTTACTTTTCAAATTTCATTCTCGCTCCTTCGAGACGAGATAAATTTTCAAAATTGAAAGTTTCGTCGATCGAAAACTTCCGCTGCCTCTTCAATGACAAAGCATAAAAGTAATCCTCTTACATCCTACATTTCTTGTAATATCCCCAATATCGCGTACAACATCTAACCTATGTTGATCGTATCACGGAGTTGTTAATAGTTCGTACAACCATTCAAATTTTATCATTAACGATTAAGCAATATGCGGAGATGGGATCACGATTCGCAAACGTTTCGTAGCGTTGACAATTTATTATATATAGCCTCGAACCTTGGTTGTTCCTTGAGCGTTCCTCGTCGACCGAAAACGACTTTTGCGCGCCATCTTTCCAACCATGTATATACAAAGCGATATACAAAGCTAACCGCGTTAGCTTTCTAATTGCTAGTTTTCGGGGATAAAGAACGCTCCGAGATGGAACGGAGCAATTGGCGGCTTGTTGCACAATAAGCCGTAACACTTGGCACACTTTTAGCGGCGTTTAAAACCGGGGTTAGGATGTAAAACTTTTCTTAAAACCGTAAGGGAACGTAGGGAAACAATGAGAGACAACAAGTGAGCAGGTAATTGGTTGTTTGGAAATAATAATTATCCTGATGACTATGATCGATCGAAATTCGTGAAAAGTATAAATTTAAGTTGAATAACGGTTTTAGGTGTACAATTAAAGATAATAAAAGAGATAGAAGAGTTTGTGGAGAATTTAAATATTATAAAAATCCACGGAACGAACGCATGATTTTTTTTTTTTTTTACGAGGTTAAAATATAATTTACCATATTCCAAGAGTGGAGCATGATTTTTATTTCTGTAATTAAGCCTCGTTAAAAATGTTAATGTGAATTTTACACGAGTAGATATAAAGATTGAAAGAACAACGGATAATAAATTTTCGATGAAAATTAGAATTAAAATGCGCGCATCGTGCAGAGAAGAATAATCGGCATTTTATTAATTTAGAAGGATTTGGGATCTCTCTTTTTTCTTCAATCTTTCAACAACTTTTCAAAACGTAAACGCAAAGTGAATTGTATTATTTATACCTATACAAAAACTGTCAAAGTTGAATATCGGACGAGGTTCCTTTAGAAATCACGTCGCAATCGTCGACAAACTTTTCTCGAGTCGATCGTAACCGCGCAATCATCCGCAACGACGTCGCGCCTCGCATCGAAGAGAAGAGGGGCGCTGTGGTAAACGGCGTGCCTCGATCGGCTAAATTCCTCCGTGACGCTTCAAGGTGACGCCACGTTTAGTATGCCGCCACGGTTACCGATGCCTTTATTTAAAAAATCATTTAGCGCTCGAACGACGCCTCGAAACGTCGAACGAGCTCTTTTCGAGTCGAGAGAAATCTTGAAGAAGGATCGAGGATTCGGATTATAATGGATTATTCTCGGATTTTGCACACAATGAACGCGATTACGTCGAAATTGAACGTGTCCTTAACTCGTTGCTCGCACTGGAATTCTTCTTCGGGTAATAATCGAGCCACACTTGAATTTATTAAGATTCTGAATATTTTTTTTTTTTGAGGAAATATACAGGATGTTCAGAAAAGAAAAAAAAATCGAGATTATTAAAAAAAGTTTAAAAATTTTATTACAACTCGTTTAGAAATATTGTTCGGTTGAACTTTGTTTTCAATTATTTAATTAAATTAGATTTTGCAATCGATTTTATGAATATTCGATGCCGCGAGCGAGATTTCCGAGCGAGATTCGAATGTAAATAGAGGAATTGATTCAATACAATCAAGGCTCAAGGCTAATACCTTAGGTTAATACAGGGAAAGATTCAGATAGATAGATATATGGAATACGAATTTTCAATATTACGTTTCATTCTCATTTTTTTTTTTCAACGCTCTCTCCCTCTGTTGTATAAATATTTATCTTTTCGACAAACTAAATGATCAATAATTTCGATGGAGGCTACAACCATTGATAAATACGTTTGCGCAAGACGCGCGGAGAGATAGAAAGGATGGAAAGAATGAAGTTGGATTGCATAAATATTTATCCGTTTCCGCACGTGATTTTTACCCGTGCTAACGCATTTATGCGCGGATCGTAAACGGATATTTATCGAGATACGAGATGCTCATACCTGTTATCGGAACTTTTAGTTTCGCGGCATAGGAATCGGATGAAAGGTGCGCGCATTCGTCATAAATATTAAAAAAAATCCTTCCGTTAGAATCAGCTTAGAATCTTCAATATTTTTCCATATTTAAATGAAATTGGAGATATGGGAAGGGGGAACGTATCGTTTAAACTAATATTGAAAAAAAAAATTTTTTTTATTTCTACGTACAATTTGATCAAATAGCGTTACGAGTTTAATTAAATTCTCTGTTCTTGGGCGAAATTTTTATTAAGGGAGAATTATTTTCTATTTATCTTTGTATCGGACAAAAATTAATTAAGGTCAAGGATGATTTGATCTTGGAATTTATCAAAAAAAGAAACCAAGAGAAAGGATAATTATTTAATTATGATAATCCTTGAATATCGAAAAAAAAAGGAAAAAAAAAAGAATTAATTAAGATCGTTATTTAATTTCTTTTTTCGTCGGACGAATTTCGCTAAGGCCAAGAGAGAATAAATTATTTCCAATTTAAATATTTTATCCGATAACTTTTATCCATTTATCCTCGCGTCAAATTTATTAATCGCCAACTAAGTATAATTATACGGAATGATATTATTAATTTTTCTTATCGAATAAATTTTTATCTTCCGTTTCCTTTTCAAAAGCAGATACGCGCCTGCGGAATACAATATAAAATACGTATACAATCCAATTAAACGTCCATTTTTCAATTTTACTTTTGAAATTATCACGATTGAAAACTTGCTTGCTCGAAATTTCTTTCGTTTTAGCTCTCGATCGTTAACGTCACGCGGTCTCGCGATGCCTAACAGTAATCCACGCGTTGGAAACCGTTGTTAAACCGTTGTTAATACCGTGTACAGTTTCCCGTCCCCGCTATCTTCGCTCGCGTGCTCTTTCTCTCCGTTTCAAATCGTTTCAACGAGGCAAGGCAAGAGAAATGCCAATCGCTTTTCTTCTCCCCTCGTCTCCTCATCAACGCGAATCGAAAGTTGTATTCTCTCTCTCTCTCTCTCTTCGATAATTGCACAAGGGGAGAAAAAAAATATTCGAGAATATTTTCAATTATTGCAAAGGGATCGAATTTCCTGTTATGCAAATGAATCCTTGTAAACCGTTCGAAATGTCAGTTTCAGATCGTTAGTCGAAGAAGGTGGTGGTGATGTGCGAATCGAAAGTGTTTTTTCAATTTTCCATTCGTTTCTCATTCCATCCATCATCTTTCCAGTTCCCCATCTAAGAATGTGTACGTGTGACGTACGGTTATGAGGGATTACGTGTGCTCACTTTTTATGGATTTATGAAAAATTTTAATGAAAATAGAAAAATAATGAGTAAACGTAAACACGTGA
>NW_006263730.1:383917-388189 GCF_000469605.1 Apis dorsata | reverse complement strand
ATATATATATATATATATATATATATATATATATATATACGAATGAGAAAGTGAGAAGAGCGTTTAACAGAGCAATTTAGAATAATTTCTACGATATTTAATTCTCACTTAATATGATATCCAAACGAATTTTCATTTACTCTCATTAGATCGAGTCTCGCTCTCCATGCTGAGTCTCCTCTGAGTACGATGAAACAAATTTTTATTCCAAAATTTCCTCTGTTCTCCGTGTTTTTTAAAAAATTTTTGTAAAAACGAACATCCATACGACGCTAACAAATAACGAACACTACAATCGACGATGTCTTTCGATGTTTCAATGGGAGTCGCTTCGAAGGGTTGTTGGCCGTGTTTCTCGTCCATTATCGAGCGCGCGGAGAAACGTTTTCGTGTTTTCTAATCCTGGAACGGATCCCGGCGAGAGAGCTGGCAGAGAGTCGTAGTCAGCTCGCGTACGTGTTACGCCTTTACCGGTCCTAAACGAGGTCGACCGGCTCCAGCTCCGCATAACCACCACACCTCCTTTTACCGGACGACTCCTCCGTGTGTTTCGACGCATCGATACACGACAAAAGCCATCCATGGAAGACCGTCTCCGAGCCTCTCCTCGGCGGTGGATTCGACCCTCCCCCTCCCTCATTTGCATAACACGACTGCGGCCGTTTCGAAGAAATGGACGGAATTCACGGATGGATTGGTCGGCGGCTCGTGGCTTCGGGGCTCGATTCAATCGAATATGAAAACTGGGGTGAACAGGTAGGAGGAATGGCGGTCGACACTGATCCGCACGATCTAAAATGCCGCGCGGCATGAGATCATCGTGGGAGAAAGCGAGCTATATCCAGCTACGTGCAGATAGCTTGTTTGTTTATTAATTCCGCTACTAACGTGTTAGCCGGTAAATTAATTAATTTGTTGTTTATTCTTTGGTTTGGTTTCTTGAATATCTGTTTTCTTTAATTTTAGTCAAACGTTAGGTGTTTGCAATTACACGATGAATCTTATCTTATTTATTTATCGATAGGATGTTGGAAAGGATGTTATTTTTACCTCTTAATAAGCTAGCTGCGATGAAAATAAAATTCCTGCTCCTAGACACATCCAACTATTACCAAGCAATATTATCTCAACGGTCTTAAACTTTCTTTTAATTTTTATTATCATGCCTTATTGAGAATTGAAGAACACGCTTTGACGTTGTAAATTTTTTTAGAGAAGATTTTTTTTTTTTAAAGAAAATTTACAATTCGTTTCCATTCATCGGACAACTCGGTCTCGCGCGAAGGTCGACGAGAAAATCTTGGAATCGATCGCGATTTTTATACGTTCGTTAAATGCAAAATCGTGAAAGGATTCGGTTTTCTCTATTTCTTTTGCCGTCCGGTTGGTATCGAAATGAAAACGGCGTTCCGTGGCTTAGATCCGCGATACTACTACGCTCCATTGCCCCCGCCTCGGCCAGGAAGAGTTACATAATTTCGTGGCGAGGTTGTGACCGTTCCACCGGCCGTGCCTCGTAATCGAACGGCTGCAAAAAAAAAGAAAAAAATCCAGCCTCCAGCCTCGCTCAAGTTTCTCTCCGCTCGCTGTCGCGAGCTTTGAAAACGTGGAATAAAATTTAGCCGATATTCCACGTTGTTTTAGTGTTGTCTAGCGATGGATCGGACGATATAATAGAAAGGGAGAGTCGTGAAATGGTGGATGATGGAATAGAAAAAGTAAAAGTGAAACGACTTATTTTTTTAAGATTGATTGATTTTTCGAACTTATATGAGGTATTAGATGGATTCTTTGGAAATTTTAAAATGGAGAAGGTGTGTAGCTTGTGGTTCTTCGATATTAGTGACTTTTAACTTTAGTAATTTTAATGGAAGAATCTGTTTGTTAAACTTTCAATTGATAAGTCAGTCGCTATTGGATTATAGAAGTAGTTACTTAATTAACTTATCAACGAAACGAGTTTCGAATGCGAGAAAATTAATCGAAAATCATGCTCATGTCGATTATTTCATAGCGAAATTTCTAATAAATATCTCCCATTTAAAATCGTAAAACGCGCATATTTCTTTCCACGAATTACGTATTATGATAAGGAAATTCTTCTCCTTCTTCTTCAACTTATTCACTCTTCTTCTTCTTCTCGATCAAATTACAACGGTGCAGTCGCATAATTCCGCCACGTGACAGTTAAAATCTTCTTCTCGGAATACCTTTATCGATTCGAGATAAGTTTCCCCCATATATCAATCACGTTAAAGATTTATCGTTCCGCGATATTGAAACTGAAAAAGGAGGAGGCGGTCGATGGAAAGATATTCGAGGTGTGCGTATTTAAAAGTTGCTAGGGTGAAGTCGTGCGTCGATGGGATATTCCTGAAATTTCTTCCCCTCTTATTACGAATTTTTTCTTGCTAACCCGGGGACGAGAGAAGGAGAGAGCGTTTCCCTTCAACTCTTTGCCCCGAAATTAATGCGATAACTTGAGGGAGGAAGTTTTTCAGAAGAACGAGAACTGCTCTCCCTGGAAACTTCCCTCTTCGAATAAACTTAAAGCCCCGAGTACATTTCTCTTCTCAGAGGGCTGTTCGCATCTCGCGTCGTATATCTCGCGTTGGTGGCACGGAAGAATAGTCTGTTGCTCCTTGCGAGAAATGCTCGAACGATATGATCACGAATAGAATTTCTCTACTCGCTGATTGCTCGCTTGATATCGTGGAAAATTCAAATATTTTCGAGTGGGGAGGACAATTGTATCTTTAACCATAATTCAGATTTGAATTTCGAGTTTAGATTGTGGATCTGTAAAGAAAGATATTCTTGGATAAACGGCCAAAATATCGTTCTCTTTATTCCGAATACATCGAGTGAGAGTCGAATACCACGTTAGAAACGCTTTTATTTTTCATTGGTAATTTGTATTCGTACGTCGTTCCCGCTTTCTCAATTAATCTCCAATGCGTACAACATAAATGTAAGATTTACTTAATAAATTCTTTGCTTTCAACACGCGTCATTTATTTTCTATTATGATTCTCGCCGATGTATCTTGTTTAAATCTATTTAAAAAAAAAAAAAAAGAAAAGAAAAAAAAGGTATTCTCGAAAAAAAACATTGCGGGATGAGAAACTAATCGTCTTCGAAATAACGTAACCTAACCTCAAAATCGGAAGAAGGATGCAACTCGAACTCGAATCGTAATATCTAAATATCGATTATTTTTCTATTCGCGCAACGATTCGCACGTCGTTTGCTCGTCCGCGTTTCCAACGCCAACTTCTTTCACTTTGAGAGTCAGAATGCGCGAAGCCAACACGTAAGTGATGCGTGCCACGGACTTTCCCTCGTAACCCCGCGATCTTACGTGTCTGGTCCCGTTCCACGCCTTGAGCGCCATTACGAGGCGACTGATGCCACAGAATACAAGCGAATTAACTTTTTTTTCTTCTTCTTCTTCTTCTTCTCAGAATGCCACGAGAAACGTGGCAATAATTCGCGTGCGCAATTGGAGAAGATACGGTAGAATGAAAAAAAAGGAAAAAAGAATCCTTGAAATGAAATGAATTATTGAAATACACCTCTGCCTATAAATCGTTGAATAATTACACATGTGGGCAATTTCGAGGTGTGTCATTTGCTCGTTCGATTATTATTCCAATTGATTCTCTCCTTTTTTTTTTTAAACGTACCTCGCTCACGGTAAGCTTCTCTATTTTCCATGTATCAATCGATATCGCCTAGGATAATTAATCCTTCGTTCATTATTTTTTTTTTTTTATTTGTTCTCGAGCAACGTGAATTAGAATATTTAAAAAGTTTTTATTTTATTATACGATCATTGATATTAAATATATGTACAGTTAATAAGAATGAACAGTAGTATTATTGATATAATTACTATATTATTTAATATTAAAAACACCTGTACATTTTCAACAATTGAAAAATTGAAAATAGTTTTAGAACTAATCAATTTGATAGTTCCAGTTTCTTAAGAAAAAGAAAAGTTGATCGGCAAAGGTGAAAGAGAATTCAAAAGAAAAAAATGAAATTTTGATCTCAAAAGGTTGATTTATTCTTCGTGGACGTGGAGTTTCTCAGAATCTTCTCGACCGTGGCAAAATCGAGTTGTCCGTACATTTGGAAAGCAGTTGTTTCACGCGTACGAGCTTTTCGCGTGTATCACCTCGAGGAATATGAGCCGTTGCAAATAAAGAAACTCTGGTGGCGGGAGTCGTAAAAAATGTGAAACGCGCCTCCATCCAGGCTTTTATT
>NW_006263730.1:381110-383644 GCF_000469605.1 Apis dorsata | reverse complement strand
GAGCGCGCGCGCCTGGGTGTATACTTTTAGCACGGCTCGCCATCGCTCCACGGCGAAATTCGCCGCTTTGGGCCGTTGAACATTCCGCGCGCGGATAAAAATGATCAACGCCGCCTTATCTAGAAAGCTTCATAGGCAACGGTAGGAATTTTCAGACGTGGATTCGTTCGCCTCGTTAACGGGTGAACGTTGCCGCGAAAGCGCGATTTGTCCAAGTGGAATAAAGATGAGAAGACGCGTGGCCGCGAAACAAAGCGGTCGAACAAAGCGTTGGGAGAGACAATAGAGAGGTGCACAATCGGTTTTTATCTCCTTTCTCGTCTGACATCGGATAAAAAAAGTTTCTTAGATAGAGTGTCGAATTATTTAATACTCTTTGGATTTTTCGATTAAAACGATCGATCGATCGATAGCGTAATTGGCTTTGTTAAAAAAAATAAATACGAAATATAAATAATCGAGATAAGATAATAATTATAAGAATAGAGGTGTAGAGGTGTATGATAAATTGTTGAAATTAGAAATTGAAGAATGGATGAAGAAATAAAAATGAAGTATCGAAAGTCAAATAAATTGTCCTCGTAATATTATATTTCGTAATATTACGAAAATTGATAAATGTTCGTGATAGTGATTTGTTCAAAGACAGCGAGATGGTATTATACGATTCATTGTCAGTCACAATGCCGGTAACAAATTACCTTATTTCTCAAAGTTCTAGAATCTAGAGAAACTTTAGTTTGGTATAATTTAGAATGGACGGCTTTACCGGAGTGGTTGGAATATATACAGTTTGAATCTTCTAACGCGAGGATTTCAAATAACTCGTAAATTATTTCAACCGCGCGTTCTCCAAAATGGCCGAATCGTTTCCCCGGGATAAACCGAGCGGAGAGATTTCGCTTTCCTTCCTTACTTTTACGAAACTTTGCCGCTCTGATTTTCGTTTCTTCCTCCGACTTCTTCCCTGCAACTTCTTCCCTGCAATTTATCCGAGATACGGAGTCAACGTTTAATAAAGCGATTGGTTAGAACTCGGCGTTCATTTAACCAGAATAAACTTTCTTCCGTCCGTTTTTTACGCGTAAGAAAATTAGTGATTTTTCGTTTAAATTGATTATGACTCTTTGAATAGGTTGTACGATTTCTTCTCAAATAAATAATTGATTAAAATAATTTCATCAAAACACCGAATCAATTTCTGATATTACCGATGTAAGCCATGATTCTTTGTGTCGTTAAGAAAACGCTTGATGATATTTAAATATAATACAGTTATTTCACGCGTATTTTTAATTATCAGTAATCAACGTAGGAAGAGTGAAAAATATATGGAAAGATACGAAATCTATTTTAACACGAACATAATCTCAGAAATTATCAAAGAAGATCGTGTAAATAATAATTTTCACAAAAAAAAAAAAATCAATATATTAAAAAGCAACATACTTTTGTCGATTCTTCCAGAAATCAAGAAACGAGAGTCAATACGTTTTCTCGTATCCATCATGGACCATAAAGAAAATACGAGGAAAAGTCGATCGATCGCACGGAATTAATTATCGTTCATTCGACTTCGTCCGGCCGTTTTTATCTAGTACAAACGTCGGCCCCGCGTGACTCGATAGCAAATGCGCTGTTTCTCAAACAAAACACGCGAGATACACGTATTCCCATTTATCTGGCGATTGGTCATACCGTTCTTCATTCCTCTTGCATTATCTCGTAGACTCTTGCCGCCCGCCCATCCGGATGACAAGCGAGACTTACTTTCGTTCCTCTTTTTATTTCCTTCTTTTATTTCGTCTAACGAACCGTCTTCTTGTTTCTTTACAGAAACACGGGCAAACATCTCGAGCACCTCTCGAATCGAAAGAGGATAATTCGGGGAATTCGTATGGTGTAAGAGAATCGGTTGTGCGATTCCACGGAGCTTGAGTATACCCTATTTTGATAAATAGAGTAGAGGATGGGATTCTCGCTCTCTCTCTCTCTGTGGAGTTTAGTTGCGACTGAGCTTTGATACCAAGGCAACCAACGTGAGTGACGTCAAAGTTTTCCACACACAATGAGAAAGGACAGGAAGAGATCGATGACCGCGATAGATCTCACGAGCATTGTGACGATGGAACGTCGCGAGAGTGGGTTTCGAGGGGAAGTCGAACGAGAGGAGACCGATTTCTGCACGATGTTTCGACTTTTCTAATGATAGCTCAACCTATGACTGGTATATATATATATAATTTATCGATTCTTAATATTTTTTTTTCGATAAATCTTCGTTGAAATGCTTTCTAAATTTTTACGAATAAATTATAAATGTGATCTTTGATTTTTTAATAATAACAAAAACAAAAATTTGAAACTAATCAATTTGATTGTTTTTTTGGTTAGATTGGATTAATTTTTGATGTTAATGTGTTTGAACATGAATCGGTTAGATTTGAATCTATATGGAAAGTTGAAAAAGAGACTCGACAGACTAATTTCTGAAATAGATTTCGAAAACAATCGCGATTTTCTCTTTATTATTA
>NW_006263730.1:376052-380925 GCF_000469605.1 Apis dorsata | reverse complement strand
AAAAAAAAAAAAAAAAAAAAAAAAGAAGAAGAAGAAATCCAAACCACGACCACCCACATTCTCGCTACGTTGATTCGTAAACAGAGTTCTTAATAATTCATGAACAACGCGATTAAACTATGACTAAGGGGATCTGTTGAATTTTTCAAACGGTTCAGAAATTTCACCGTCATTAACACGCGGTGCAACACACGCGAGTCGAAGAAACTCCTTAACGAAAAGCCAATTCACCGCGATTTCTCTATTATTTCCTAAGAAATTTCGCGAAATTTCGTTCGTACGCCGAAAGAAAGAAAGCGCGCCGATGCGCTGAACGCATAGAAATCCCGAAAATCCGCTTTCGTGGAGGCATCGATCGATTTCTAATTGCCTCAAGACGTTCGGCCTCGTTGTCGGTCTCGATTGTCGGCCTAATGGACCCCGTGGATCAATATTTACTTTATAAATTCAAATCAGATCCAATGCAAAAGAATCGTTTTAAAAGGATTACTAATATCTAATTATTCAAATATCAGAATCACTTAAGCAAGTTTCGAAAATCTACTTATAAACGCTTATGAATAACAATCGTGGAAAAATAAATTCCATTGAATTCTGAATACACCGAAACACAAACTTAAATTATACTTCGATTTTCCTACTTCTCATTGCTTAAAAATAATATTTGATTCTACAATATCTAAAAACATGTTTTTGCAAAATAGAAAACGATCGTTAACTAGATCGTGCAAGAGAATTAATTATAAAGAAATGGAAGATTTTTTAATATGATCAAATTTTAAATCCACTCAGAAATACTTTTTTTCTTCTTACAAATAATCTAGAATAACATATTTCTTTTTGCATTTTTCGAATCCGATCCTGTTAATATTCAATCTTCAAACCTACTCGATCTGATCGCAAACCGGAACACTCGCCTAGATCGACCGATTCCGGAAACTGCGCGATTCCAAGAGAGGTTCACCACGCCATTACCACGATCAGGTTTCGTGAGAGTAGCGAAAAAACTGGACCTGGTTACTGTGTCATCCGCTTCTGTAATCATTTCTCGATCCGCTTTCCGATATTCCTTCCCTATCTTTTTCGTTTCGGACACGTAGACACCAATCTTTTCGCGACACGTGTACGCCATATTTGAAGAGACGGTTTTTCGCCGATGAATCATGAAGAGAGACAGAGAGAGACTTGAAAAAGAAGTATTTTAGGATTTATTGGATATCTCTTTGGAGAAGATTTCTAATTTTTTACAGCGTGACACGTAACACGATCTCTGTAAGAGATTTTTCAAACCGTTTCTCTTTGTACTTCCTCGCGAGACATTTGTCTTGCTGGATGAGATGAGAGAGTTATCGTTGCTAATTAATTCTGCAATTCTGCCCACGTATCAAGCGTATTCATGCGTAGGATGCTCGTTATTTTTCAGCGAAAGGTAAAGAGATCGATAATATTGTTAAAAATATTCGTAATAACATTTCATCATAATATTTTTAATCCGTTTCGTGCCCGCAAGAACGCATATACGATCGATAATATCAATAGTGAATGCGAACTCTTTTCAATTTATGTATTTTCAATTATGTATTTTCAATTTATTCTCCTTCGTTTGAATGGAAGAGAAACTTGTGTAAGGAAAAAATTGATAATAATCGATCGACATTTCTCTAGACATCTACTCGTCAAACCAGTCAGATTACTCCGTCTCTCATTCGCGATAATTCGTAATTACGTTCTAATTCCGTTTTTATACTCCCCTGATATAATCTGACATAATCTGATATAACAATTTGTATCTTGTCCATATCCAAAAGTCGATACAATAAACCAGAGAGAATCATTTGACAATAAAGATCTTCTAGATCCCCCCTCGCGTGTTCACCGCCACCAATCATTTAACCACCACCTAAACTATTCTTTCGGGGAAGGATCGAGCGAAAGAAGGAAAAAAAGAAAGAAAGGAAGGCGGAGCAGGCCGATCCGTGAAAAAAGAAAAAGAAAAAAAGAAAAACTAGGCCTGACCTGGCTAGTGTCAGGGTTTCTAGGATCGTCGAAACTCTCTCTCGAGTGCTGTACCAGCACGTGATGCCCGTGTTCCGTAGTCGATCCGGCGTGGCAATGAGCACAAGGTCTCCGGACCCGGTTTCCTCCTTTTCTTCTTTTTTTTTTTCCCTTCCTTCTCTCCTTCTTTCCTCTCCTCCGTCACCTCTCTTTCTCTCCTCTCCTCGTTCCTCCGGGCTACGAGGCTCACGGCGTTCCCTAGCCTGAAACACCTCGACCCGTTCTGGGACGACCTAACGAGGCGCGATACAATTAATGCGAAGCCCTACTTCGCGACCGATGCACCCACCCGACCGGTACCATGAGTTTTTCCTTTCCTTCGCGCGTTTAATTACCCGCCTAAAGAAGAAACGGCCCCTCTAATGAGGTCGTTCTCGATCCCGCGTTATACCCGCAAACTAATTCCGATATCCGCGAAATATCCAACTTCTCCTCCCCCACCCGTTTCCGTCTGGTCGCGTTAATTAACAGCAAAGGGGGGATCCCCTTCGATCCCCTGTTTTCGGAACACGGCTCCGTGCGATTATTATTATTAGGAGGGGGGCGATCGATCGCCGATTTCGAGGAGGAAACGTTTCGCGGAGAGAAAATTTCTCCTCTTCCGCCCGTTCCCATTATTCCGATGGATTATCGGCGAGGCTCGAAGCGCGGGGTCGTGGAACGTGGGAAGGTATTCGGGACGAGTGAAAGTGTCTGGTAATCGCCTCGGTTTAATGTAACTGGAAACTTGGCGATACGGGCCGAAAACTTGTGGAAACTTTGGAGTTTCGTTGGTTAATGGGATACGGCGGATCGCGGGATAATTGGCGAGTAATAGAGTTTAGAATGTTGTTGTTATGAAGGTATGAAGAAATCGATCTGAAAGGTTACGGTATCCCTGACCAACGTTAACTAAGCTATACCTTCTGTGTGTAACCTTTCCCGCTCGAGCTCTCAAGGCGATTCAGATGTCCGCCTTGCGCGGAACAGCTTTCGATCGGTTGTGACATGGAACGAAAGAGAGAGAGAGAGAGAGAGAGAGCAAAAGCGAAGAATAAAAATAGGTATTCGGAAATATTTATCTTTGGAGAATTAATTAATTTTTTCCCCTCCCGTGTGGAATTTAATCTTTTTCCGTGGTTTTGATATTGATTGGAATTAAATTAATAATGATTTATTGTATAAAATTTGATTAGATATAAAGAAAGAAAAAGAAAGTTTTCGATCGGTTGATCAATCGGTCTGCGGAGCGTGCAATTCGCACGCGTGCCATGTCACTGGCGTGTGCGAGTCGCCAAAGAGGTCAATGCCTCCGCTGGTTCTCGTCCATTCGCGTACACACGGTCAACCAGGTCGATGGCAGCGTTTCCTCTTCGCATTCAGAGGTTTCCGCACTTCCCCGCCTCTCCTCGCCTCGAAAATCAAACGAATCCCTCGATTTATATGCTTATCCGAAACATTCTTCATCATTCCGCTGGTTAAAGACTCATCTACATCGATATTGTCAGCAAACAGTGTGCAAATGCAACAGTAATCAGTAATATCATTCGAATAATGTCAAATGGATTATGTAGAGATTATGTTGTGCGTCTATATCAAGCCTTAAGATCCATCTACACTAACAAACATTGTCTGCAGATAATAGCGTGTGCACATATTGTACGTCAATAATTAAACAATGTCAGGATCATGTACACGGATTATAAACAGCTAAGATCGTGCGTTCACCTAGGCTTACGCAATCCAAAATATTGGCCAATAATTAGCGAACGATTTAGAAACGAAAATGAATATTTCGAAATCAAACGATTTATCTTAATAAAGTCGTTTGACTTTTGTATGTAGATCAGTTATCCATGAACTATTTGCAAATTTAGTTCAAAGGTTGTATGCATTATCTGCATACGGATTGTCTGTGTAAATTAAAGTAAATAAAATTAAGTGCAAGGTGGATCGTTTGGAATCGCGACCTAGGTTAATGAGAAATCGTTCTTAGAATTTTTCCCACTCTATAGAATATTGTTTCACGCGAAGAATGGAGTAGGGATGTGCGAGCGTACGTCTAAAAGGATCAGGTGATCGTGAACTCCTTTTCGACGAAACTAGGTCAAGTACCAACGAGTCAAGATTCAAAATACAGACGAAGAGGTCTTAATAGTAACGTTATCGGTAAATACGAATGATTTGCATTAAGCAATCCTCGAAAGGAAGACCACTTAAGACATAGCTTCTAATTCGTAATTCAAACGCGTGCCTTCGATTCTACACGCGTGTATTTTTAACACATGAGTGAGAGTCTTGCAAAAAGATATAGACCCAACTATGAAGACGGTAAAACGCGTGAAAATTGACCTGGGAAGGTGCGGTCGTGGGAATCGGAGAAACTCTTAGCTTCTTTCACAATAATACTTGCTCCATTCTCCCGCCACAAATCCTATTTATTAGTCATTCTCCGCATTCCTCGAGCTACCCCCGCATACTTGCATCGAAAGAGAAACATTTAGAAACGCATATAGAATATCGAGGTTACGTGTTCGGAACGAATTGGAAAAATTCGGGCGAAATCGAACGTGATCTCGAATAAATACGCTATGGGACAAGAGCATCGAGAGACTTGACCCGATCTCGCCCGAAATTTTCCGATCCGTACCGAAGTTCGGTCCCTCGAGTCACGTGACGATGCTACACATTCCTAAGCGCATCAAACACCATCTATCACCTCGATAGAAACAAAATATCCTAGAAAACGTTCGCTAAGTGCTTCTATCAATTTCCATAAGAAGTTTTCCTTTAATTTCGTAGAAGTTTCGCGAAGATCAGTCTATATAGAAGATGGGCG